>NW_028245186.1:0-265130 GCF_964263255.1 Lissotriton vulgaris | reverse complement strand
CATAGACACCCGCTACTCTCTGTGCTGCTGGTGCACACACAGCCCCTGTCCTACCCAGGCCCAGTTTTGAAAGAATGAGACACATAGACCACCCGCTACTCTCTGTGCTGCTGGTGCACACACAGCCCCTGTCCTACCCAGCCCAGTTTGAAAGAATGAGACACATAGACACCCGCTACTCTCTGTGCTGCTGTGCACCACACAGCCCTGTCCTACCCAGGCCCAGTCTGAAAGAATGAGACACATAGACACCCGCTACTCTCTGTGCTGCTGGTGCACACACAGCCCTGTCCTACCCAGGCCCAGTCTGAAAGAATGAGACACACAGACACCCGCTACTCTCTGTGCTGCTGGTGCACACACAGCCCTGTCCTACCCAGGCCCAGTCTGAAAGAATGAGACACATAGACACCCGCTACTCTCTGTGCTGCTG
This sequence comes from Lissotriton vulgaris, assembly GCF_964263255.1. NCBI lineage: Eukaryota > Metazoa > Chordata > Amphibia > Caudata > Salamandridae > Lissotriton > Lissotriton vulgaris. The sequence goes on along the minus strand of NW_028245186.1, from coordinate 264,697 downwards.
GTGCACACACAGCCCCTGTCCTACCCAGGCCCAGTCTGAAAGAATGAGACACATAGACACCCGCTACTCTCTGTGCTGCTGGTGCACACACAGCCCTGTCCTACCCAGGCCCAGTCTGAAAGAATGAGACACATAGACACCCGCTACTCTCTGTGCTGCTGGTGCACACACAGCCCTGTCCTACCCAGGCCCAGTTTGAAAGAATGAGACACATAGACACCCGCTACTCTCTGTGCTGCTGGTGCACACACAGCCCTGTCCTACCCAGGCCCAGTCTGAAAGAATGAGACACATAGACACCCGCTACTCTCTGTGCTGCTGGTGCACACACAGCCCTGTCCTACCCAGGCCAGCCTGAAAGAATGAGACACATAGACACCCGCTACTCTCTGTGCTGCTGGTGCACACACAGCCCTGTCCTACCCAGGCCCAGCCTGAAAGAATGAGACACATAGACACCCGCTACTCTCTGTGCTGCTGGTGCACACACAGCCCTGTCCTACCCAGGCCCAGTCTGAAAGAATGAGACACATAGACACCCGCTACTCTCTGTGCTGCTGCTGCACACACAGCCCCTGTCCTACCCAGGCCCAGTCTGAAAGAATGAGACACATAGACACCCGCTACTCTCTGTGCTGCTGGTGCACACACAGCCCTGTCCTACCCAGGCCCAGTCTGAAAGAATGAGACACATAGACACCCGCTACTCTCTGTGCTGCTGGTGCACACACAGCCCTGTCCTATCCAGGCCCAGTCCGAAAGAATGAGACACATAGACACCCGCTACTCTCTGTGCTGCTGGTGCACACACAGCCCTGTCCTACCCAGGCCCAGTCTGAAAGAATGAGACACATAGACACCCCGCTACTCTCTGTGCTGCTGGTGCACACACAGCCCCTGTCCTACCCAGGCCCAGTCTGAAAGAATGAGACACATAGACACCCGCTACTCTCTGTGCTGCTGGTGCACACACAGCCCCTGTCCTACCCAGGCCCAGTCTGAAAGAATGAGACACCCGCTACTCTCTGTGCTGCTGGTGCACACACAGCCCCTGTCCTACCCAGGCCCAGTCTGAAAGAATGAGACACCCGCTACTCTCTGTGCTGCTGGTGCACACACAGCCCCTGTCCTACCCAGGCCCAGTCTGAAAGAATGAGACACATAGACACCCGCTACTCTCTGTGCTGCTGGTGCACACACAGCCCCTGTCCTACCCAGGCCCAGTCTGAAAGAATGAGACACATAGACACCCGCTACTCTCTGTGCTGCTGGTGCACACACAGCCCCTGTCCTACCCAGGCCCAGCCTGAAAGAATGAGACACATAGACACCCGCTACTCTCTGTGCTGCTGGTGCACACACAGCCCTGTCCTACCCAGGCCCAGTCTGAAAGAATGAGACACATAGACACCCGCTACTCTCTGTGCTGCTGCTGCACACACAGCCCCTGTCCTACCCAGGCCCAGTCTGAAAGAATGAGACACATAGACACCCGCTACTCTCTGTGCTGCTGGTGCACACACAGCCCTGTCCTACCCAGGCCCAGTCTGAAAGAATGAGACACATAGACACCCGCTACTCTCTGTGCTGCTGGTGCACACACAGCCCTGTCCTATCCAGGCCCAGTCTGAAAGAATGAGACACATAGACACCCGCTACTCTCTGTGCTGCTGGTGCACACACAGCCCTGTCCTACCCAGGCCCAGTCTGAAAGAATGAGACACATAGACACCCGCTACTCTCTGTGCTGCTGGTGCACACACAGCCCCTGTCCTACCCAGGCCCAGTCTGAAAGAATGAGACACATAGACACCCGCTACTCTCTGTGCTGCTGGTGCACACACAGCCCCTGTCCTACCCAGGCCCAGTCTGAAAGAATGAGACACATAGACACCCGCTACTCTCTGTGCTGCTGGTGCACACACAGCCCCTGTCCTACCCAGGCCCAGCCTGAAAGAATGAGACACATAGACACCCGCTACTCTCTGTGCTGCTGGTGCACACACAGCCCCTGTCCTACCCAGGCCCAGCCTGAAAGAATGAGACACATAGACACCCGCTACTCTCTGTGCTGCTGGTGCACACACAGCCCTGTCCTACCCAGGCCCAGTCTGAAAGAATGAGACACATAGACACCCGCTACTCTCTGTGCTGCTGGTGCACACACAGCCCCTGTCCTACCCAGGTCCAGTCTGAAAGAATGAGACACATAGACACCCGCTACTCTCTGTGCTGCTGGTGCACACACAGCCCCTGTCCTACCCAGGCCCAGCCTGAAAGAATGAGACACATAGACACCCGCTACTCTCTGTGCTGCTGGTGCACACACAGCCCCTGTCCTACACAGGCCCAGTCTGAAAGAATGAGACACATAGACACCCGCTACTCTCTGTGCTGCTGGTGCACACACAGCCCCTGTCCTACCCAGGCCCAGCCTGAAAGAATGAGACACATAGACACCCGCTACTCTCTGTGCTGCTGGTGCACACACAGCCCCTGTCCTACCCAGGCCCAGTCTGAAAGAATGAGACACATAGACACCCGCTACTCTCTGTGCTGCTGGTGCACACACAGCCCCTGTCCTACCCAGGCCCAGCCTGAAAGAATGAGACACATAGACACCCGCTACTCTCTGTGCTGCTGGTGCACACGCAGCCCCTGTCCTACCCAGGCCCAGCCTGAAAGAATGAGACACATAGACACCCGCTACTCTCTGTGCTGCTGGTGCACACGCAGCCCCTGTCCTACCCAGGCCCAGCCTGAAAGAATGAGACACATAGACACCCGCTACTCTCTGTGCTGCTGGTGCACACGCAGCCCTGTCCTACCCAGGCCCAGTCTGAAAGAATGAGACACATAGACACCCGCTACTCTCTGTGCTGCTGGTGCACACGCAGCCCTGTCCTACCCAGGCCCAGTCTGAAAGAATGAGACACATAGACACCCGCTACTCTCTGTGCTGCTGGTGCACACACAGCCCCTGTCCTACCCAGGCCCAGCCTGAAAGAATGAGACACATAGACACCCGCTACTCTCTGTGCTGCTGGTGCACACACAGCCCTGTCCTACCCAGGCCCAGTTTGAAAGAATGAGACACATAGACACCCGCTACTCTCTGTGCTGCTGGTGCACACACAGCCCCTGTCCTACCCAGGCCCAGTTTGAAAGAATGAGACACATAGACACCCGCTACTCTCTGTGCTGCTGGTGCACACACAGCCCTGTCCTACCCAGGCCCAGTCTGAAAGAATGAGACACATAGACACCTGCTACTCTCTGTGCTGCTGGTGCACACACAGCCCTGTCCTACCCAGGCCCAGTCTGAAAGAATGAGACACACAGACACCCGCTACTCTCTGTGCTGCTGGTGCACACACAGCCCTGTCCTACCCAGGCCCAGTCTGAAAGAATGAGACACATAGACACCCGCTACTCTCTGTGCTGCTGGTGCACACACAGCCCTGTCCTACCCAGGCCCAGTCTGAAAGAATGAGACACATAGACACCCGCTACTCTCTGTGCTGCTGGTGCACACACTGCCCTGTCCTACCCAGGCCCAGTCTGAAATAATGAGACACATAGACACCCGCTACTCTCTGTGCTGCTGGTGCACACACTGCCCTGTCCTACCCAGGCCCAGTCTGAAAGAATGAGACACATAGACACCCGCTACTCTCTGTGCTGCTGGTGCACACACAGCCCCTGTCCTACCCAGGCCCAGTTTGAAAGAATGAGACACATAGACACCCGCTACTCTCTGTGCTGCTGGTGCACACACAGCCCTGTCCTACCCAGGCCCAGTCTGAAAGAATGAGACACATAGACACCCGCTACTCTCTGTGCTGCTGGTGCACACACAGCCCTGTCCTACCCAGGCCCAGTCTGAAAGAATGAGACACACAGACACCCGCTACTCTCTGTGCTGCTGGTGCACACACAGCCCTGTCCTACCCAGGCCCAGTCTGAAAGAATGAGACACATGGACACCCGCTACTCTCTGTGCTGCTGGTGCACACACAGCCCCTGTCCTACCCAGGCCCAGCCTGAAAGAATGAGACACATAGACACCCGCTACTCTCTGTGCTGCTGGTGCACACACAGCCCTGTCCTACCCAGGCCCAGTCTGAAAGAATGAGACACATAGACACCCGCTACTCTCTGTGCTGCTGGTGCACACACAGCCCTGTCCTACCCAGGCCCAGTCTGAAAGAATGAGACACATAGACACCCGCTACTCTCTGTGCTGCTGGTGCACACACAGCCCCTGTCCTACCCAGGCCCAGTCTGAAAGAATGAGACACATAGACACCCGCTACTCTCTGTGCTGCTGGTGCACACACAGCCCTGTCCTACCCAGGCCCAGTCTGAAAGAATGAGACACATAGACACCCGCTACTCTCTGTGCTGCTGGTGCACACACAGCCCCTGTCCTACCCAGGCCCAGCCTGAAAGAATGAGACACACAGACACCCCCTACCCGCTTCTGTCTGCGTTGATGGCCTGACGCTTACCTGTGTGCCGTGAAGGTAGGGAACCAGGCCCTAGGGCCGGCCCTTCTCTACATCAGTCACACATTCATTCATTCATTAAGAGGTACACTGTGCAGGATGCGTGGGTGAGGACGGATGACAGGTGCTCCCGCACGGTACACCTCTTGATGACTGTATGACTACGAAGGACATCGTCCCTCTCAGACTGGAGAGCCGGTATGCCCTTAGTGAGGGTTTACTAGCACTAAGACCAGGTAGGATACACTCTGGTTCTTCTAGTGCATGGTTTTAACGTTTTACTATTGTCTATTTGTTGGCCTACATCTTTTGGAATCCTTATCCCTGAAGAATGCCCCCGACCAATATAGGCGTTTTAGAGTAGGGAGAAACATGTTGGCGATAAGACGATGGTCTGAGCCATTGTGCTCTCATTACATGGCGTAGTTGGTTTTAGATGCACCAGAGGTCACCACTAATAAAGGCGAAAACCTGGCTACCTCTAGGTGCTTTTTACCTCAATCTGGATCCCCCTGTTTTGTCCAAGACATTGTTTTACTTAAGTACTCCCTCCATCGGGTGTACCAGGAGGTCGAGTCTCCCCTTGAGGTATTGTCCTACCAGGGTGTTTAGAGGTTACCTTTGATAAACCATGTCACATTATTTGAGCGGGGCATCCTCTTCTAATAAGACTGGTCTTTCTTCTCCTCTTGGGCTTACCCCTATCCACGCCTGAATCTTGATAATTTATGTATCAGTGATTCATACCGTAACACTGATAAAAATAGCTTTGTAGAAGCCACCGTACCTTTATGTGTTTTGGGACTCCTGATGGAGAGACACAAGTATTAAATCACGTTACATGAGGGACGGTGAGAACCTAACACATGAATCAAATGTTTGTGTGGACTCTTGTTTCTTGGGATTTTAAATATTGCTGTTTCTATGATCCACCTTTGCTGGATGTGTTCAGAGATGCCCAGGATGTTTAAGGAAATGAATGAACATTCCATAGTGAAATTGTTAAAAATACTAAAAGAAATGTTTGATTAATTGGCTAGAGCGGTCGACCTCGAAGCTGGGGAACCCGGTTCGAGTCTCCGCAACGACGCTCAACATCCTATGATTCTGGGCAAATCACTTAATCTCCCAAAAATGAATGTGTCCATGTGTAACGATAGTTGTGCTCATGCAAAGCACTCTGATACCCGATTTCTCAGGTCTAGTTCGCGCTATATAAAACTCTTTGTAAAAAATACATTGATCATCATCTGTAAGAATCCAGAATATATAATCTATTTAGGCAGTTCGGTCAATTGTGTTATGCTTGGTCACTCATAGAGTTTTTTTCTGGTTAGTTGGCCTGTGTGGCAAGATGTGGTACTCTATTTTTACACCCATGACAGTGTCAGCAAACCTTTACCTGGAGAGACTCCCACTGGTTAGAGGGAGCCAGGCATTCCGCATCACACGCTATGCGTTCCTGTTAGCGTTTCTGGAAGACCAGCTCATGGAGGCTAAAGCATCAGTGTGAGAAGTTGGCCCGATATGCAGCGTTCGCTATTCTAGCGACCACTATGTATCGTTCCAAACGACCCTTATGGTGATTGGTTGTAAGTCAACCTTAGACCAGCTATCCTAGTAGCGTGGATACGAGCAGTCTTCGGGCTAAACTCTAGAGGGCGTGTTAAGCCAGCTGTAATACCATCACATACCCCTTGAACACCAAGTGAAAGGACACCACACAAGTGTTATGAAAATAAACAGTATATTTATTAGAATCACAACAGCCCTGTACTCTTTATGAGGACAGGGTACTAAGCACAGAACCAAAGCTCTTAGAAAATACTTCAAGTGCACAATTTAAAACAAGTGCCCGAGGGCACGGAAAGTTTAGTAGTCTCGGGCGGACCCGATAAGGCAAGTCGGAAGCGAGGGACTCGGGACCCTAGAGTAAGGAGGCTATGCATGCACCGAAATGCCGAAGTTACCTAGCCACGAGGGCTGCGGCTGCACAAGTCTTACAGGCGTCGGGGGTCTTCGCTGACGAGTCAGGAGCCGGAAGAAAAGGAGTTGCTGGCCGGCGACCAGTGATGAATAGTTCGTAGAGATCCAAGCCTGGATCAGTGATCGTTGATACCTGAAAGCAGAGGGGACCAAGTTCGTACTACTAGTCAGTAGTCAGAGGGTACCAGGAAGGCACCGGATGGCCGTCACCTCGACTAGGTGAGTGGGCGTCGCTAGGCTCTGCAGTCTCACGGACCAGGAGGCGTTGTCGGCGACCAGGATGGAGGTGCGAGCTGTCCCACGAAGGTTGATGCTGTCGGCGTCGCTGGGCCCAGGATTGGGGCAACAAGCCTTGGCAGATCTCAGGGCCACGTGGTGGGCCTAAGATGGCGTCTTGAGTGGACCAGGGGGGTCCGGGGTGCTCCTCTCGAAAAAGGGAGCAAGGGCCGATCTGGAGCAACCAGACCAGCAGCGTTGGTTGTCGGATGTCGTCAAAGAAGGGCACAAGCCAGCGGCTAGTGACCAGACAACGTGCTGAGCAGCGAGCAGAAGGGCCCCACGCAGATCGTGGAGATGCTGGGAGACTGCACTTCGGTGCTGGAGCTACTCAGGGTCGGGGCTTCTCGGATCCCAGAGCACTCACCAGAGAATTGCTTCGTTGGTCGTGCTGGTTAAGAAAGCGTGCAGGTTTTGATGATGGCCGGTCCCTCGAGGTCTCGTCGCACCCACAGATCTCAGCTGAGCTGACGACGTGGGTAGAGGTCAGAGGTGCCAGGGAAGCCGGTTCTCGTCGAGCTGGGCCGTCGGATCCTTGAGGAAGGACTTGCAGCAAACCGCAGAGTTCTTAGATGGTGCCTGCGGATGCAGGGTGACTACTCCTTAGCCACAAGGGAGAAATCTTGAGAAGAGTCTCGAAGTCCTTTCGTAGAAAGTATTCTTGATTCAAAGATGATCTAATTTGGAAGGGTCCCCGCTCCGGCCTTTATCCTAAAGAAAGGGGTGGGTACATGACTAGGTCCTGCCCTAAGGGTGGGACCAGGAAGGGGGTAGTTACACCCCTCTCCCCCTGCTGGACTTTCCCCAGGTCACGGGCTGCGCGCCCCTGGAACTGGTTCTAGCCGGCAGATGCGTAGTGAGCACCGGGGTGCCACTCCGCAGTCACCTTCTCGCAAAGCCCTACCTACCCAGAATACACAAACCCTGTCTGGGACGGTGCGAACACCGCCCTTGACAGGAAACCCTTTGTCCAAGCTCTCCTCGCTGGAAGGACTCCCAGCAGCAGGAGGTCAGACTCGTGTCTGTGGTGGCAGCGTCCATTTTGTGGAGCTGAGGCTTCAGTTAACTTTAACCGGGGTTCACAGTTACGTACATGTCGTGTCCCTCTAGAAGGGCGGAATGCTAACCTCGTCGCCAGAATTGGTGAGGGGGCAGCATCCCGATTCGTATGACACCTTACTCGACATGTCTTGATAACGCGATACCGAAGTTACCGTTATGATACGCGTTATCATGGAACAGCCATTGGGTCTTGGTTCCGCAAGCTGCAACCGGGCTCGGCTCGTGCCAGAGCCCAATTCACACGGTTCCATGCACTCTGCCTTCAGGATTGTCAAGGCCTGCCATAGGAGTGACTGAGAGGAACTCGGGTGTCCATTTTAAGGTTAGGTATAGGGATACTACACCTACAGCAACGGGCGAGTACGCCACGTGGCCCCAGCTGTCGTGCAGCCAGTTGTGTCAGATTTAGATGGCCATCCAGGGGTGGCATAATACATGCTTCAGCCCCTGGTAGGCCCTGGGTACACCGATGCCCTGAGTTACAGGGTCTGACAGGGTGGCCCAGTTCCAATTGGGTAATGCACCTAGGGTACACATATCAATTTAGCGAGAGAACAGCTAGGCTGTGGGTCTGATTGGCAGGCCCACAGCCCGAGAAAGTCGTAAACCAGTGAAACAAAAGCAAAAAGTCCGGGTGATCATAGGATTGCAGACCCTACTCTCCTACATGACCCCCCCCCAAACGTTGGGACAATAAGCTAACCTTGACCAGGTGAGTCTTCTTGTTCTAAGTGGAAATACCTGGAGAGCCCATCTGCATTGCCATGATCAGTGCCAGGTCTATGCTCCACTGTGAAGTCCATCCCCTGTAGGGAAATGGACCACCTAAGCAGTTTGGGGTTTTCACCCTTCATCTGATTTAGCCATAGGAGGGGCTTATGGTCGGTCTGAATCTTGAAATGAGTGCCAAACAAGTATGGCCTCAGTTTCTTCAGGGCCCACACCACAGCGAAGGCCTCCCTCTCTATAGCTGACCAATTTTTCTCTCTGGGGGTCAGCCGTCTGCTTATAAAAGCAATGGGCTGGTCATTACCATCAAAATTCAGTTGAGATAGAACAGCTCCCACACCCAACTCAGAAGCATCTGTTTGGACAATGAATGGTTTGGAGTAGTCTGGACTCTTGAGGATAGGTGCCGTGCACATGGCCTGTTTTAGGTCATCGAATGCTTTTTGACAGCTCGCTGTCCACTGAACCTTTTTTGGCATTTTCTTACTCGTCAGTTCATTGAGCGGAGTCACAATCGATCCGTAATTTCTGACGAACTTCCGGTAGTAACCAGTCAGGCCCAAGAAAGCTCGAACCTGAGTCTGGGTGGTTGGAGGAGCCCAGTCCCTGATTGACTGTATCTTGCTCTCCAGTGGTTGAACTTGGCCTCCACCGACAAGGTGGCCCAAGTATACAACCTGTGTCTGCCCTATCTGGCACTTGGTAGCCTTGATAGTGAGACCTGCTGCTTGCAGAGCCTCTAACACTTTCCGCAGGTGGACCAGGTGATCCTCCCAGGTGGAGCTAAAGACAGCGATATCGTCAAGATACGCCGCACAGAAGTCATCCAGCCCGGTGAGAACGTGATTCACCAACCGTTGGAAGGTGGCAGGTGCATTTTTCAAACCAAAGGGCATCACCACGAACTGATAATGCCCACCAGGGGTAGAAAATGCGGTCTTAGGCTTGGCGTCCTCAGCTAACCTGATTTGCCAATACCCAGCTGTCAGGTCAAACGTACTTAAGTAGTTGGCCGAAGCCAATCTATCGATAAGCTCGTCTGCCCTTGGTATTGGGTGGGCATCAGTCTTAGTGACTGCATTGAGACCCCTGTAGTCTACGCAGAACCTCATCTCTTTCTTACCGCCCGGGGTGTGAGGTTTCGGCACTAGAACTACGGGACTAGCCCAAGGGCTATCCGAGGGTTCAATGACTCCCAGCTCCAACATTTTCTGCACTTCACTCTTGATGCAGTCTCTAACGTGATCAGGCTGCCGGTAGATTTTACTCTTGACGGGCAAGCTGTCACCAGTGTCAACCTCATGGGTGCACCAATTGGTCTGACTGGGTGTTAGAGAGAACATATGCCGGAAGGATTGAAGAACCTGTTTACAATCCTCCTGTTGATGTTCGGAGAGGCTGCCACAAAAGACAACACCGTCTACCGATCCATCGTCAGGATTCTGAGTGAGCAGGTCGGGGAGAGGGTCGCTCTCCTCCTCCTGTCCCTCATCTATGGCCATGAGCAAACTCATGTCCTTCCTGTCGACATATGCCTTGAGCCTGTTGACATGAAGCACCCTGTGGGGGCTCCGGGGAGTTCCCAGGTCTACCAGATATGTGACCTCTCCCTTCTTCTCCAGGATGGTGTAGGGCCCGGACCATTTGTCCTTGAGTGCTGCTGGGGCCACTGGCTCCAACACCCACACCTTCTGTCCGGGCTGGTAAACAGTCAAGACAGCCTTTTGGTCATGCCAAGCTTTTTGGAGTTCTTGGCTGGCCTTAAGGTTTTCGGATGCCTTCTCCATGTATTCAGCCATCCGCGAGCGGAGACCAAGCACATAGTCCACTATGTTGGTTGCAGGCTTTTTGAGAGGTCTCTCCCATCCTTCCTTCACCAAACACAGGGGTCCTCTTACAGGATGCCCGTACAAAAGTTCAAAAGGGCTGTTGCCAACCCCCTTCTGTGGGACTTCTCTGTAAGCGAATAAAAGGCAGGGAATCAGGACGTCCCATCTACGCCGAAGCTTTTCAGGTAGTCCATGAATCATCCCTTTCAGGGTCCTGTTGAATCTCTCAACAAGCCCATTGCATTGTGGATGATAGGGTGTAGTGAACTTGTAGTTGACACCACATTCCTTCCACATAGCAGTTAAGTAGCTCGACATAAAGTTTGCACCTCTGTCGGAGATAAGCATGGGCGGAAAATCCGTTTCGCTCGCGGATTTTGCGGATTTTCGGTAAATTCGCAATCCGCGAGATTCGCGAATCTCCCGCAAAATCCGCAAATCCGCGAGCAGCGGATTTTGCTCGCACTGTTCGCGTGAGTTCGCGGCTTCCCAGTACAACTTCGCGCCCCGCGAATAAGTGCAAAATTGCAGAAATACGATTTTAGCAAAACTGAAACTACTTACCAGGTTCAAAAGTTCAGGCTCATCATTAGTAGCCATTTCCTGTAGTGCTTCCTGAGGGGCCCCTCCAGAGTTCAGTTGCCAGTTGCAACTATTATGTGACCCTGCTCTGAACCTCAGAATAGTTACACATATGCCACAAAGGTCCTGAATTACAGCTAAGGGAGACAAGCAGGAGCCAGGCTGGAGGTTCAAATCCATTAATCAGCCCCTAATTCATTATTGTCAGTTGGGGCAGGGCAGGTGTTGTAACTAATTTTGCAACAATGAAAGCACTTAGCAAGTTCAAAAGATCACTAATCAGGAAGCACTAAGGAAGCAGGTGCCATCTAAAAAAATATTCTGTGACACATTAATCAGCCCCAAATTAATTCAGGTCACTTGAGGCAGGGAAGGTGTGCTTGTTGCCACAATAATGTACACTGACTGGACAACCAGAGGGTGCTGTGATGAAACAGAGGGTGGCATGGGTGGGCCAGAGGGTGGCATGAGTAGTCAGAGAGTGGCAGTGGTGACAGAGAGTGGCAGTGATGAAGAAGAGTGTCCCAAACAGGCTGGACACGTAGAAACAACAAGTTCGCGAAACTTGCGACCCGACAGGTAAGTTCGCAATTTGCGACATTGTACAAAACCCTCGCGAACTCGCAGAAACCCGCGCAAACACAAAAAAAAATCCGCAAATTCGCGAGAATTCGCGGATTTTGCGGATTTGCGAGTTCGCAAATCCGCAAAATTCGCGAACGCGAGATTCGCAAAATTCGCCCATGCTTAGTCGGAGACGACCTCCTTAGGGAAGCCCACTCTGGAGAATACTCCAACTAGGGCTCTTGCCACAACAGGCGCTGTAGTGGTCCTAAGGGGAATAGCTTCAGGATACCTGGTGGCATGATCCACTACCACCAGTATAAACTTGTGCCCTGATGCTGTTGGTGGTTCCATGGGACCGACGATGTCAATCCCCACCCGTTCAAAGGGCACCCCCACCACAGGCATTGGTATAAGGGGGGCCTTTGTCGTGCCACCTGACTTACCACTGGCTTGGCAAGTGACACAGGAGCGGCAAAACTCCTTGGTATCTTCGTTCATGTGAGGCCAGTGAAAGTGTGAGACAAGCCTGTCCCACGTCTTCGTCTGGCCTAAGTGTCCTGCTAAGGGAATCTCGTGGGCCAAGGTAAGGAGGAAACCACACTGAGACAAGGGGACGACCAGCCTCCTGGTCATGCCAGGCTTGGGGTCTCTTGCCTCAGTGTACAGGAGTCCATCTTCCCAGTATACCTTGTGGGTACCTGTGGCGTTCCCAGCAGCCTCAGCAGCAGCCTGCTGTCTGAGGGGTTCAAGAGAAGGGCTGTTTAACTGGTCCTTCCCCAGGTCCTCTCGTGTGGGTCCCCCTGAGCCCAGAAACTCAACTTGATCAAGTTCGAGTTCTTTAGGTTCAGTTTCCCGCAATTCCTGGAGGTCAGCCTCCTCTGAGACCTGATCCTCGACCTGGGGCAAGGGGGAAGGCGAAGCCTTAACCCGACTGCTCTTCTTCTTGGGTGGTGTCTGGTCCGTTGTTCCAGGATCCAGCACCTGTTCAGTGGGGCATCGTCTGACCTGTGACCTGGTCACAGCAAACACGTGTGCTGGCAAGCCTAACATCTCCATGTGAGTCCGTTGCTCCACTTCTGACCATTGTGATGACTCCAAATCATTGCCCAACAAACAATCCACTGGGAGGTCTGAACTAACAACAACCTTTTTCTGGCCATTTACCCCTCCCCAGGAGAAAGCAACAATCGCCATACTATGACTGGTAGTGACGTTGCTGGCATTGGTCACCAGGAAATCTGTACCTGGCATGATCTGTCCAGGGTCCACAAAGTTAGGCGTCACCATGGTGACGCTGGCACAAGTGTCCCTATAGGCCTGAGCCATTCTGCCATTTATTAAAGGCGTCTGTCGGTATTTGCCCAAAGTATTGGGACTGACATCAGGGGATATATCCACATCCCCTGTACAGACAAGGACAGCCTGAGTGAGTGTACCAGCTAAGCTGTCACACCCCTCAGAACCCATGGTTAACCCAACTAGTCCCTTGGGAGGCGCACTACTACTGCTGGCTGTACTAGGGGGCACAGGTGCCTTAGGGGCTGCAGTAGCAGGAGTCTGCCCTCCTTTCTTGGTGCACTCACTAAACCAGTGAGTTTTACTTTTACAGTATTGGCACCACCTTTTCGATTGGCCTTCTTGATTCTTCTTTTTCTGGGAAGCCTGACCCCCCCCCTCTTTGGGTTTTTGGGGACCTGTCGAAGACTTCTGGTCAGTTTGTTCCCCTTTCGAATCTTTACCCTTCTGGTCTGCTTTCTTCTGACCACCCTGGTTCTGGCCCTGGTTTTGCTTAACCCTTGTTCTGACCCATCTGTCTGCCTTCTTTCCCAATTCTTGGGGAGAGGTCAGATCCGAGTCGACAAGGTGCTGATGCAACAACTGGTTCTGACAATTGTTTAAAATCTGTTCTCGCATGATCAAATTATACAATCCTGTGTAATCAGTAACCTTACTGCCCAGCAACCAGCCCTCCAAAGCCTTAGTGGCACAATCAACGAAATCAGACCAGTCCTGAGACTGAGTTTTCTGGGTATCCCTGAACAGCAACCTGTACTGCTCAGTGGTTAGGCCGAACCCATCAATCAGTGTGTTCTTCAGGATCTGGTAATTGTTAGCATCCTCGACTCTAGTAGTGAGGAGCTTATCTCTACCTTTACCGTCAAAGGAGAGCCACAAGATAGCTGCCCACTGACTCTGGGGGATGCACTGTACAGTGCAGGCCCGCTCCAAAGCAGTAATCCATTTGTGGATGTCGTCCCCTTGCTTAAAGGGGGGCACTATCTTATTCAGGTGCTTAGTGTCTAAACTCCTGGGTTCCCGTGGGGGAATGCTGCCACCAGTGGGAATTGTCCCACTCAACTCTTGCTCTCGAGCAAAGGCGAGTCTCTCTTTGGCTAGGGCAAGTTCTTCCCTCTCGATCCGCAGATTGACTTCCCTCTCCTTTGCTTCGTACATTCTCCTCTGAGGTGATGTCATCCCTCTTCGAGCAGAACCTCGAGAGCCATTGGTTCGAGCGGATCTGTTAGAGCCTCTCGACAGAGACCTAACTCGTCCGTTCCCAATGTTAAGCTGGCCCGAGAGAGGGCCCAGGGGTCCCCTAGTACCAATCTCGTGCCGGCTTAAGTTGTCCTGAGTTAGCTGACTAACTATGACTGGACCTTTGTCTGCCTCGTCCCCAGATGTCTCTGGTTCCTCGTCCTCCTCTTCATCCTCGGCGGAGAGATGGATAAGGTCAGGGTCACCTCGGGTTCCCTCGAGGGGAGGCATCTCCATTTCGGGATGAGAAGGGTCGGTGTTACCCGCCCTCCTAGCATCTTAAGTCTCCAAGAGACCAATCAGAAACGGAATGGTAGGGTTTGCACCCTGTTTTAACTTCTGAGATGTACAGATCTGTCGCATCTCGTGGAAGCTAAGTGCAGCATATCTGGAGGTGACCTGTGGAGGGTCGACTGACACAAGGGGAGACTCAGAGTTTCCTCCTTTGTCCGACATGCTGCTTCTAGTGTGGTGTAAGTGATGCACCTACCTACACTATGGGTTTACCTACTGATCCCTTGCTAAGAGTTGTAGCCAAGGTGTGCTAAGCCTTGAGGAGCTACAACAGCTGGTTCAGTAGAACTCAGAGTATTCTAAGCTAAGTTATATGTACCTGGAGTACTTATGTGATCTTTCACAAGATATTCTTAGGATACGCGTGGTAAAACAACAGCAAGCTCAAATCCCACCCGCTGCTCACCAATGTGAGAAGTTGGCCCGATATGCAGCGTTCGCTATTCTAGAGACCACTATGTATCGTTCCAAACGACCCTTATGGTGATTGGTTGTAAGTCAACCTTAGACCAGCTATCCTAGTAGCGTGGATACGAGCAGTCTTCGGGCTAAACTCTAGAGGGCGTGTTAAGTCAGCTGTAATACCATCACATACCCCTTGAACACCAAGTGAAAGGACACCACACAAGTGTTATGAAAATAAACAGTATATTTATTAGAATCACAACAGCCCTGTACTCTTTATGAGGACAGGGTACTAAGCACAGAACCAAAGCTCTTAGAAAATACTTCAAGTGCACAATTTAAAACAAGTGCCCGAGGGCACGGAAAGTTTAGTAGTCTCGGGCGGACCCGATAAGGCAAGTCGGAAGCGAGGGACTCGGGACCCTAGAGTAAGGAGGCTATGCAGGCACCGAAATGCTGAAGTTACCTAGCCACGAGGGCTGCGGCTGCACAAGTCTTACAGGCGTCGGGGTTCTTCGCTGACGAGCCAGGAGCCGGAAGAAAAGGAGTTGCTGGCCCGCGACCAGTGATGAATAGTTCGTAGAGATCCAAGCCTGGATCAGTGATCGTTGATACCTGAAAGCAGAGGGGACCAAGTTCGTACTACTAGTCAGTAGTCAGAGGGTACCAGGAAGGCACCGGATGGCCGTCACCTCGACTAGGTGATGGGCGACGCTAGGCTCTGCAGTCTCACGGACCAGGAGGCGTTGTCGGCGACCAGGATGGAGGTGCGAGCTGTCCCACGAAGGTTGATGCTGTCGGCGTCGCTGGGCCCAGGATTGGGGCAACAAGCCTTGGCAGATCTCAGGGCCACGTGGTGGGCCTAAGATGGCGTCTTGAGTGGACCAGGGGCGTCCGGGGTGCTCCTCTCGAAAAAGGGAGCAAGGGCCGATCTGGAGCAACCAGACCAGCAGCGTTGGTTGTCGGATGTCGTCAAAGAAGGGCACAAGCCAGAGGCTAGTGACCAGACAACGCGCTGAGCAGCGAGCAGAAGGGCCCCACGCAGATCGTGGAGATGCTGGGAGACTGCACTTCGGTGCTGGAGCTACTCAGGGTCGGGGCTTCTCGGACCCCAGAGCACTCACCAGAGAATTGCTTCGTTGGTCGTGCTGGTTAAGAAAGCGTGCAGGTTTTGATGATGGCCGGTCCCTCGAGGTCTCGTCGCACCCACAGATCTCAGCTGAGCTGACGACGTGGGTAGAGGTCAGAGGTGCCAGGGAAGCCGGTTCTCGTCGAGCTGGGCCGTCGGATCCTTGAGGAAGGACTTGCAGCAAACCGCAGAGTTCTTAGATGGTGCCTGCGGATGCAGGGTGACTACTCCTTAGCCACAAGGGAGAAATCTTGAGAAGAGTCTCGAAGTCCTTTCATAGAAAGTATTCTTGATTCAAAGATGATCTAATTTGGAAGGGTCCCCGCTCCGGCCTTTATCCTAAAGAAAGGGGTGGGTACATGACTAGGTCCTGCCCTAAGGGTGGGACCAGGAATGGGGTAGTTACACCCCTCTCCCCCTGCTGGACTTTCCCCAGGTCAGGGGCTGCGTGCCCCTGGAACTGGTTCTAGCCGGCAGATGCGTAGTGAGCACCGGGGTGCCACTCCGCAGTCACCTTCTCGCAAAGCCCTACCTACCCAGAATACACAAACCCTGTCTGGGACGGTGCGAACACCGCCCTTGACAGGAAACCCTTTGTCCAAGCTCTCCTCGCTGGAAGGACTCCCAGCAGCAGGAGGTCAGACTCGTGTCTGTGGTGGCAGCGTCCATTTTGTGGAGCTGAGGCTTCAGTTAACTTTAACCGGGGTTCACAGTTACGTACATGTCGTGTCCCTCTAGAAGGGCGGAATGCTAACCTCGTCGCCAGAATTGGTGAGGGGGCAGCATCCCGATTCGTATGACACCTTACTCGACATGTCTTGATAACGCGATACCGAAGTTACCAATATGATACGCGTTATCATGGAACAGCCATTGGGTCTTGGTTCCGCAAGCTGCAACCGGGCTCGGCTCGTGCCAGAGCCCAATTCACACGGTTCCATGCACTCTGCCTTCAGGATTGTCAAGGCCTGCCATAGGAGTGACTGAGAGGAACTCGGGTGTCCATTTTAAGGTTAGGTATAGGGATACTACACCTACAGCAACGGGCGAGTACGCCACGTGGCCCCAGCTGTCGTTTAGCCAGTTGTGTCAGATTTAGATGGCCATCCAGGGGTGGCATAATACATGCTTCAGCCCCTGGTAGGCCCTGGGTACACCGATGCCCTGAGTTACAGGGTCTGACAGGGTGGCCCAGTTCCAATTGGGTAATGCACCTAGGGTACACATATCAATTTAGCGAGAGAACAGCTAGGCTGTGGGTCTGATTGGCAGGCCCACAGCCCGAGAAAGTCGTAAACCAGTGAAACAAAAGCAAAAAGTCCGGGTGATCATAGGATTGCAGACCCTACTCTCCTACAATCAGGAGCAAGTAACAAGGAGGAGGCCCTGTAGGAGTTCCTTACCGCTTCAAGGTTGCCATAAGAAGTGGACGTTGTGAGACATAGATTGCCTGGCGATGGCAATTTGTTATAGGCTTTGACGGCTAGCATTTGGTTTCATCGTACGGCAATCGGCACCTATTTTTTCATGGGGAATTGGATATGTGGGAAGTTTGTAGGCTTTCTCATTGATACTTTTCCCTTCATTCTTGACCATATTTGTTCAGATTTTCCCCTTTTCTAGCATGGGTTTGCACCGGTAGAACCAGTCCCAGTTTCCAACGTCTTCTATGGAATAGGAAATGTTTTGGTTGCCCTGGAGCCCTGTTTTGGCACAACATCTGGAGTCGTGGCTGAGTGCGTTACCTTTATTGCAACATAAGCTCTTTTTGGGTTTTACAGTGGAGGGTAATATGGTAGTCTGTTATCTCTTTGCATTGGTTCCCTGTCAATTATTCCTGACATGAGAGTTTACTCTTCAGTCTGCAAACCTCTGATGACATATTTTTCCAAAGCCAAGCTTCGCCCATCCTGAGAAGAGACATAACCACATTTCCTTCCCAAAAACCCTTCATCTCGCTTTGGCAAACCTGGGCATCAAAGTGTGTTTCTGGAACTCAAGATTCTGGCAGACATTGGTAGTGACTAACACCAGGCAATCAAGGTGTATTCTTTGTCAAAACTTAGGGCCATATTATCAAGAAAGGGCGATACATTATCGCCACTTTTATCGGTAGGAACCTGCCGCTAAAGCGGCGTTAATGGGCTTGATAATATGCCGTTGTAAATTCCCATAGAAGCCTAGGTTCTGGTGTTAACCTGGACTGCTATGGGACTTCACAAGGGCATATTATCAAGCCCATTATCGCCGCTTTAGCAGCAGTTTTCTGCAGATAGAAGTGGCAATAATGTATCGCCCTTTCTTGATAATATGGCCCTTAGATTTATATAACTAGTTTGCTAGGCCCCGACGCATAGTTCCCATCGGCTATTAAAAAGGTCTGTATTGAAAGAGTAGGCGATGGCAGGTGGGACTCATGCAGCTGTTAACATCATTTTCAGGAATATCTACGCCTGTTGGCATTTCCTGCATAAAATGTTTGTCCGACTGTTATGCCAACTACAGGAGAGAAATAAAAATATGGAGTTGTACAAGAGAGAAGTAACCTTAGGGCACATTCCCTCGGGATGTATGCATTTCTGAGGTCGTCAGTGGTCTTCAGTGTATTGCTACCTGCAGTCAGTCCCAGTACTTTGAAACGAATGAGGTTTACCCAAGCAATGAATGGGTGGGTGGGTGATGGTGGATATTGGTATCGGAGAGCATGTTCTGTCCTTCTGGAGCAGGTTACCTCTAATTACCACATTTTTATGTTTTTTAGCTGGGTTATGTCAGGCATGAGTTTGATTGCATGACATCATGTTTTTTTCACTCAATCAATCAATCAATCAAGAAATGTGTATAGCGCGCTACTCACCCGGAGGGTCTCAAGGCGCTTTGGGGGGGGGGGGGGGTGGGAGGGGGGTCCGCTACTGCTCGAACAGCCAGGTCTTGAGTTGCTTCCTGAAGGAGAGGTGGTCTTGGGTACGACGGAGGTGGATGGGGAGGGAGTTCCAGGTCTTGGCTGTCAGGTAGGAGAAGGATCTTCCTCCCATGGTGGTTCTTCGAATGCGTGGAACGGCGGCGAGGGCGTGGCTGGTCGATCGTAGTTGGCGGGTGGGAGTGTAGAAGGTAAGGCGGCTGTTGAGGTACCTGGGGCCTAGGTCGTGGAGGGCTTTGTGTGCGTGGTTGAGAAGGCGGAACGTGATTCTTTTGCTGATGGGGAGCCAGTGCAGGTCTTTCAGGTGTCCGGAGATGTGGCTGTGACGGGAGATGTCCAGGATGAGACGTGCTGAGGCGTTCTGAATTCGTTGGAGTTTTTTCTGCAGTTTGGCTGTGGTTCCGGTGTAGAGGGTGTTTCCGTAATCCAGTCGGCTGGTGGCAAGTGCCTGGGTGACCGTCTTCCTGGTTTCGGTGGGGATCCATCGGAAGATCTTACGGAGCATGCGTAGGATGTTGAAGCACGATGACGAGACGGCGTTGACTTGTCTGGTCATCGATAGGGAGGAGTCCAGGATGAAGCCCAGGTTGCGCGCGTGGTCCGTTGGTTTGGGTGCGGTGCCTAGGGCCGGGGGCCACCAGGAGTCGTCCCAGGTGGACGGTGATGATTCAAGGATGAGGACTTCCGTCTTGTCTGAGTTCAGTTTCAAGCAGCTGTTCTTCATCCATTCAGCTACTTCTTTCATCCCTTCGTGTAGGTTGGTTCTGGTGGTGGTGGGGTCGTTGGTGAGGGAGAGGATCAGCTCGGTGTCGTCGGCGTAGGAGATGATGTTGAGGTTGTGTTGGCATGCGATGGCTGCGAGGGGGCTCATGTACACGTTGAACAGGGTGAGGCTGAGTGATGATCCTAGTGGTACGCCGCAGATGACTTCGGTGGCCTCGGATCTGAACGGGGGGAGGCGGACTCTCTGGGTTCTTCCGGCGAGAAACGAGGTGATCCATTCCAGTGCCTTCTCTTGGATTCCGACGTTGCTGAGGCGTTGTACTAGTGTGCGATGGCAGACAGTATCGAACGCTGTGGAGAGGTCCAGGAGGATGAGGGCCGCTGTTTCCCCGTTGTCGAGCAGGGTCCGGATGTCGTCAGTGGCTGCGATGAGGGCAGTCTCGGTGCTGTGGTTGGCTCGGAAGCCGGACTGCGAGTGGTCGAGGGATCCGTTCGTCTCTAGGAAGGTGACAAGCTGTCTGTTGACGGTCTTCTCGATGACTTTGGCAGGAAATGGAAGGAGCGAGATGGGGCGGTAGTTCTTGAGGTCGGTGGGGTCTGCTGATGGTTTCTTCAGGAGGGCGCTGAGTTCGGCATGCTACCAGCTCTCCGGGAAGGTGGCGTTGTAGAAGGAGCAGTTGATGATGTCCTGGAGTTGGGGGGCGATGGTGGATTCGGCCTTGTTGAAGACGTGGTGGGGGCAGGGGTCCATTGGAGATCCGGAGCAGATGGTGCTCATTGTGCGGGCTGTGTCTTCGGTGGTCACCGTGGTCAAGGTGCGGAGGGTAGTGGTGGGGGGCGTTGGTTTGACGGTGGGGTGCGTGGATGGTGTGTCGAAGCTGTTGTGGATGTCGGCGATCTTGCGGTGGAAGAACGAGGCGAGAGAGTCGCAGAGATCCTGTGAAGGAGTGATGTCGTTGTTGCCGGTGCTGGGGTTGGAGAGCCCCTTGACCATGTTGAAGAGTTCCTTGCTGTCGTGGGTGTTGTAGTCCAGTCGTTCCTTTAGTGATTTCTTCTTGGTGGTGCGGATGAGCTGGTGGTGCTTGCGGGTGGCGTGTTTGAGGGCGGTCATGTTGTCTGTGGTCTGGTCGTGGAGCCAGGCTTTCTCGAGGGTGCAGCAGTTCTTCTTGGAGTTCTTGAGTTCGTCGGTGAACCATGATGGAGTCGGCCTTGTTGAAGACGTGGTGGGGGCAAGGGCCGGTTGGCGAACTGGAGTGGATGGTGTTCATCGTGTGGATGGTGTCTTCGGTGTTGACTGGGGTCCAGGCGCAGAGGGTGGAGGTGGGGGGCGTTGGTTCTATGGTTGGGTGCGTGGACTGTTCGCCGAAGCTGTTGTGTATGTCTGCGATCTTGCTGTGGAAGAACGAGGCGAGTGCGTCGCAGAGGTCTTGTGAGGGAGTGATGTCGTTGTTTCCGGCGCTGGGGTTGGAGAGCTCTTTGACGATGCTGAAGAGCTCCTTACTGTTGTGTGCGCTGTTGTCTAGTCGTTCCTTGAATGCTGACTTTTTGGTGGTGTGAATCAGCTGGTGGTGTTTGCGGGTGGCGTGATTGAGGGTGGTCATGTTGTCTGTGGTTGGGTTCTTGCGCCAGGCTTTCTCGAGGGTGCAGCAGTTCTTCTTGGAGTTCTTGAGGTCGTCGTTGAACCATGGTGCTTTCTTGCTTCCGGTTATGCTGGGATTGGTTTTCAGGGGTGCGAGGTCGTCGGCGCAGTTGGTGATCCACTGTGCGAGGTTGAGGGCTGCTTGGTTGGGGTCCGTTGATCTGGCGGGAGGGTCCTGGTTTAGTGATGTGGTGAGCTGGTCGGTGGTGATCTTGTTCCAGTTCCTGCGGGGGCCCTGTTGTGGGAGGTGGTGAGTTGTGGTCTTTCTGAAGCTGAAGTGGACGCAGCTGTGGTCTGTCCAGTGGAGTCCGGTGGAGTGGCTGAAGGAGATGTGCTTGCTGGAGGAGAAGATTGGGTCAAGCGAGTGTCCGGCGTAGTGGGTGGGGGTGTTCACCAGTTGCTTGAGTCCGAGGTTGGCGAGATTGTCCAGCAGGTTGGAGGTGTTGTTGTCGTTGTTGTTCTCCAGGTGGAAGTTGAGGCCCCCTAGGAGGATGTAGTCGGCGGAGGGGAGGGCGTGTGGGCTGATGAATTCTGCGATGTCTTCGCTGAATTGTGTGCGGGGTCCCGGGGGTCTGTAGATGAGGGTGCCTCTGAGTGTGGTCTTGGGGTCGGTGTGGATCTGGAAGTGAAGATGTTCGGCGGCTGTGAGGGTGTCGTCGGAGTTGGTCTTGATGCAGATGGTGTTCTTGTGGATGATGGCGATGCCTCCTCCCGTCTGGTTGATGCGGTCCTTCCGGATGATCTTGTAGCCGTCCGAGATGGCTATGGCGATGTCGGGTACTGAGGAGGCGTTCATCTAGGTCTCCGTGAGTGTCTGTGGACGGAGCGGGTGTTGAGCAGGATGCACTTCAGGTGGTCGCTGTTGTTGGTCGGCTTGGCCGATGCGGGTGAGTTGCAGGTCCGGATGCAGGAGAACTTGCAGGATTGGCACACATGAGTGTTTTTTCTCCACTTTGTACCTGTCGTTGCAGCTCTCATATATGTGCTTGATACCCAATAGGAACTAATGTTAAAAAAAAATTTAATTATATCAACATTTTAATTATAATTATATACATATTTTTTTATTTTAACAACGAATATATAATTATTTTATTTCTATTATTTTAAAGTTAATAAGAAACATAATTAAAAATAAAAATGTATTAAAATATATAAATGATTACAATTTATTAAATATACAATTTGAACAAAATTCACTAAATATTGAGCAGAAATAAACATATTAGTGAGGATGGGATCCTTTTTATTTTTAAACTGTTGTGTAAAAATAATATGTATACATTAAAATAGTATATCTAATTAATTAATGTACAATAAATTTGAGGAGAGAATGGGCTATAACATTTTAGATCTGATAGAGACATCTAGCTGCAGATTTCTTACTTGAAAATCTTCCACAGGCGGCAGACTGGATCCAGAAACTTTTTTCCCACAGTACGTCCGTCCGCCGGCAGAGGGCGTTGAGCGACTCTGCAGCGATGTTGTCTCCGGATGTGATGTCAGTGCAGTCCATATAACCCTACCGCCGACTCTCTGACATCAGTTCCTTCATTTCTGCACTTACAACGCTGATCCGGAGCAGAATTTGGGCCTTTATGTAGCCCTTCCTCTTTTCCTTTGACAGGAATAGTGTGCCAACACGATGTCTTCTGTGTTTAATCCCTGTCATTCTTATAAGAGACAGGTGTCAATCACGGGTCCACATACTGTCTGCTTGTGGTGTCTGGGTGAATACCATGACTCCATTGACTGCGGCTCCTGTCAGGATCTCCAGCCAAAGACGTTGAAGGAGCACCATATGAAACTTCTCGCGGCGCGGGTTTCAGATGAATCGCGATATCGTTCGTCTTCCCCAAAGCCAAGAGACACGTAGAGGAGTCGCTCAGGTGAGCAAACATCGCCTTCCCACTAGGCACCAAAGATCCCACTCTCCAAACGTAAGTTGGACATCACCTTGCATCCCCCTGAAGTGGAGGCCTCTTAGGCAAACCCACGCCTCCCTGAATGCCGGGAGCCGGGGCACACCTCGATCAGATGAAAGAATATTTTCTTTCACTTCGGCACGTCTTCAATCTGCCGACTTTCTCCGGTGCGGTTCCCATCCCCAAAGAGGTAGACAGTTTCCCAGCTGCATCCTCCCCGGCGGCTTCGGCCTTGGTCGCAGAGGGGTCCTCTGACTCTGTTAGTGGAGTTGACATGGGTCTGGTGCACAGCCCTTCGGGGTTCATACCCTCAGCGTCAGTTCCTCTTCAGCCTGCAACATCGGTGACGCCACTCGATGCAGATCCACCTAATTTGGATATTATTCAATCTGAGACTTGTTTTACAGGTGGAAAGGGAGATGTGGGGCAAACTCTCTTGGGTGCTCTTGTCCCACCACCCTTGGAGGATCACTGGATGACTGATCTAGGGAGTGTTAGCAGCTTGCAGTCATCCCCTGCTTTGGACTTGATCTCCCCTAAAGCCATAGCGACAGAGGATAGTTCCTCTTTGTCAGAGGTCTTAAGAAGAGTTGAGAGGAGCAGCTACAATTTTGCAGTGATAATTTCCTTCTGTACAACTAACTACAGATCCCTTAATGCCCACGTCCCTCTTCGACATATTGTTGGGACTTGGGCACAACCTGTCATGGGGCCTCCTGTT
Source organism: Lissotriton vulgaris (assembly GCF_964263255.1). Taxonomy (NCBI): domain Eukaryota; kingdom Metazoa; phylum Chordata; class Amphibia; order Caudata; family Salamandridae; genus Lissotriton; species Lissotriton vulgaris. The sequence goes on along the minus strand of NW_028245186.1, from coordinate 240,867 downwards.
GACGGTGCAGTGGGCCACAGACACCACCCTGCCCCAGGAGATCCTCCCTGCCTCTTGCGGCATCCCACCACTGAAGGATTGGTAATACAGGCTGCTACGGTGTCGGCGGACCCCTCTGTCCTTCCGGTGGTCCCCCCTAGCAAGGACTCCTGGTGGTTGGATACTTGTGATCAGAGTCTCTTCTCTTCTGCCATTGCGGCCTTGCGATCCTTAAATACTACCTCATTTTTAGGCAGAATGTCTCACGCTCTGTCAGACTCCTCCAACTAGGGCAGGATGGTATAGAAGCCGTCAAATGTGTTTTTAAGTGTAGTATGGACACCACCGATTCTGTCGGTAAAAGTATGGCTCAGGCTGTGGCGCTACGGCGACAGTCGTGATTTTCGGAGCATGTCGAAAGAGCACTTCACCATATACCATTTGATGGTATCCATCTCTTTGGAGAGCATGCTAATTCGGCCCTGCATCAGTTAAAAGCTAACCGAGCTGATAAATTGACCAAATAGGTTCATAGTTATGTTTGGTAATCCACCTCAGAGCGGTGTTCTACGGGTCTGAGTTTAGCCTGTTTTGGATAGGTGCCACCAGCACCTTTTCTCTTATGAGGAAAAAGAATGATAAAGTTCATGTTACCTTGCACTCCTTTGAGGAATAACCTCTCACTTTCTTCTATGTGGCAGTTCTCTTCTTGCACAGTGACTCTGTCCATTCTGTCACCACTTCAGTGTGATCGCCTGTGGTGGGACGTTGCCTCCTGTGGGTGGAGTGTAAACCTGCTGTCTATCAGGGCCCTGGTGACCCTTCCTGCTTCTGGGGGCTCCAAGTTAGGAACTGGTATACTCTTACATTGTGTTCTTGGTTGCTAATGGCTGGGCTGTAGCCTTACACTACATGTTCATTCTCTTTTCTCCATTGAAATGCTATAACGGTGTGCGTTACTCTTTCTGCCTTCTTATCGGGAGTATTAGTTCCTCTATTAGGCATTCTGTCTGGCCATGTTGATTTCTTAACCATTATCTGTCAGGTGACTTCTTTGTTCGTATTTTCGCCTTTGGGGCGGTGTGGCGTTCTGTGTTACTATTCTCGCCTCCCTGTTTTCAGGAGTGTTTATTTCCTCTACAGGAGTTCTTTCTGTTTATGATGGTGTTCATTACCATTGTTCCGTTAGCGTGGAGGCGCTAGCCTTCTGGTTTTTGCCACTGGTTGCTTCTTCTGCTGCTCTTCTAGCCTTCAGGTTCTTGTCACTTTCTTTCCATGACCCTACTTGTAGATAGTTGGGATTTGCTTTATCGTTATAGTCCATTTTCATCGATATATGTCATGGTGATGTATCTATATTGGCTGCCTTGTATATTTCATACCTGCCAGTTTATTCCTTACTGACTATTGCTGCGAAATCCAGGTTCTATCCCTTCAACGGTCTGGAGACTTTTCACTAAGTCATCTGGGCGCTCTATTCGCAGCATTTGAGGGAAAGTACGACTGTACTTGAGGTCCGGCACTGCATTGTGCTATGAGGAGGGTTTCCTTAAGCTACTCCCCTTTTTCCTTATTATGTTATTGCCTCTTATGGTGGGTTCTGTGCTCCTTCCTCCGCATCGTGGTGGATATAGGGTGTGTTTTTTCTGTGTGCTGTTCCACTCCTTTTCGCTCTGCTGTCGTATTGGTCCTTCGTTCCATTATTACTGTCATTCTTCCATATTATTATTATGTCTTCCCTTTGGGTAGAGTAACCTATTCTCACGCTTTCCCCTTTTTCCAAGGGGATATAGGTGTCTGTTGGGATACCTTTGTATATCTTAATAACATTTCTCCATCTGTATCTTTCCATATATCTGTATTTTTCAATGCATTCTCCTAAGAGCTCTTCCATTGTCTATAGCTCTCTCTCTTTTCTATTTATGGCCACTTCTGGCGGATAATTCCTGCTAGTGTTTCTGTTTCATTGGCATATTCCTCTGCGATAAGGAGGGATTGCTCAGTGGGGTTTTCAGAGGTTCTCTGTTACATAGGACCTATTCAGTGTCATAGGTTCGCTCTGTGATTATTATGGCCTTGTTAGGTCCATTACTGGCAATTTTTCTTGCCATGGATAATTTCTCTTCTCACTGTGGTGTTATTCTGCCTGCCCTGTGGTTTTTGCAGTTGTTGTCACATTATTTACCTGGGTCAGATGCCGTTGGGGTTGAGACTTCCTTCCCTGTTTCTCCTGTTGCATTCGTTTGGCTTTGCTTTGGCGGGCCAACCGGCACTCTGACCCTATGGTTTCTGGTGTTGAATCCTTAACACCTGGTCCTTTATGCAGGACTCTTTGTGAGTATAATATTTGTCAGACCTTTTCACTGAGTTGATAATCCTCAGTTGTCCTCTTTCCCTAGTCTCTTGTCTTCCGACGCGGTTCATATTACTTGTGCATTCTTAGTAGTCCCAGTTCGGGGATGGTATGGCTTAGGTATCTGATTCAAAAAAAAGGAATCTGCGGCTAGATCTCTCTATCAGATGAACAAGTTACTTACCTTCGGTAACGATGTATCTGGTAGAGACAGGATCTAGCTGCCGATTCCTTATGTCCCTCCCATCCTCCCCGCACTACAAACTATTTTTTATTTTTCTTCATTCATATGGAGCCTGTATTTTGTGATATCTTCCTTGCAGATATCCTTGTTGTGTTGTAGGCTAATGGGCTGTCTTCTCTGGCAATATCCTGGTTTTGTCGCAGGTTCTTTCCTGGTTCAATTCTGCATACTCATCCGTTCAGTACAGTGGTACCTTTGGTAGGTGAGGACTTCCTCTTAAAGGGTCAGGTGAACATTGCTGTCCTGAGCCTTTTTGTCTTGGCACACTGTCCCAATAGACAGTTTTGGTATGTGGCTCCACCTTTTGAGTGCGGGCTATAGACACGAAGAAACTGACGTCAGTGCATCGGTGGAGGGGTTACATGAACTCTGCTGACATCACATCCATAGTCAACATCCCTGCGGAGTTGCTCGACGCCCTCTGCTGGCGCGCGGACGTACTGTTGGAAAAAAGTTTCTGGATCCAGTCTGGCGCCTGGGGAAGATTTTAAAGTAAGGAATCTGCGACTAGATCCTGTCTCTACTAGATATATTGTTACTGAAGGTAATTAACTTGTTATTTATTAGCTATGGGATAAAAATACATATTTAAAATTAATTTACATTTATATTTTACATCAAATATGTTTAATAATCTTTTGAGAATGATACACTTTATTAGTTTTCTTATACTTTACTTATAGCTTCCCATAGAGATATCTCTGCCACGGTGGGGGAGATCTCCAACTACTTGGACAAAGTTACACGTAGTAACTTTACACTCATAAATCCTGTTGTGAAAGGCACCACCCCCAATTTGAGGCAGTCAAGACGTGTGTCTACATCAAGGCATTAGTCTACAGCCAGAAATAATGAATGGCAAAAAACTGTTGACTTACACCTGGGTGTAGTAATACATATACAAATGAGTAAATATACACGTATACTTACCTTTGTTAATAGGCACCTCTGTTCTGAATTGCATCCTGCGGGTGGAGGTTAGTCGAAATACTGCTTTGACCTGAAGGGTCTGCTTTTTATTGCAAAGAAGAGTTTTAATAGGTGCAAATATCACAGGAAGCCTTTGTTCTCACAGGTGATTTGGCTCTTGCAACCTTTTGGTGTGGGTATAAGGATACCCAGACCTTGGTGTTCCACCCGGGTATGTTGTTGGTTAGAGGGTTTGATTGTGTAATTGTTTTTTTCCTGTTCCCTATAATTGCACAGTTAATTTTCTAGATATACACAATGCCATGTCCTGCTTCATAGGATTTACTTCAGGTATGTGAATTACCACTTGCTCCAATAGCTTAGAAACGTAACACAGTTTGTTTTTTAGTTAAAAGTGTTTTGTTTTGAAATATAACAGCTAGAAAAAATATTTTTTTCAAATAGCACCAGATAATTCACAGATGAAGCCTTTGTTTTTGTTCAGAGTTCTCTCGAGATGTATAGGCGGTTGCCAGTTCTTCGTATCGCTGCAATGTGCTCTGTGCTTCTGTGCCTGTTGCGTTTTTCTGCCAGCGTTAATTCGCCTGATCAGCTGTCTCTCTCTCTCTCTCTCTCTCTCTCTCTCTCTCTCCGCTGCTACGTCTGACTCATTTCCATGGCACCAACTAATTGTTTCTTTTTTCATCTTCTTGTTTCTGCTAGTGGAAAGCACGGAATGTTTCTGCACGTGCTGTAAGTGTTGCTACACTTGCAAAGTTGCTGGAAACAAACCGTGTTATCTTCAGCATAACACTTACTCACCAACATCTCAAAGCACAGATTTTTTTTTTATATAATTATTTTTATTGGGGTTTTTACAATACAAAATGTGACAAAAACATAGAAGTATGACACGCGGACGATCTCGCCGGGGCACTCTTCCTCGTCATTTGGAGAAGTGTGGCTCACCGATTAGAGCGGCAGACCCTGAGACAGAGGTCTGTCCCGGGACCAGGGTTCAATTCCCAACGCGGCAGGGTCTTGGGTCAATGTCCGCGGACTCGATAATTCTCGCCTCGGTGCCTACTCTAATCATGGGTCCCACGCTGCAACTCTGGGCAATAGCTTGCTTAATCTCCACAATGGCCCCGAAAGCGCTGGGATGCCTGGCTTCACCTTGGGGGTGCCCAGTAAGGGGCATCTCACAGGGAAAGCCAGGAAGGGTTCCACAGCGGTATACAGCGCCAAGATACCTTCTAGGTGATATTGCGCTTTACAAGTATACACACATGAACACGAACATTTGGCTCTCGATTACAGCTTGTACGTTAGGTGCCTATATGGGCTTGCTCCTATGCCCCTCTGAGTTGCAAACTCACAACATAAAACATATACTTAAAAGAGGTTGTTCTTGGTACCCTATTTCGATACATTAAACATACAACATGTAGTTGATGGTTCTTAGTTTTGTGGGTTTCCCGTCAGGTGTGATGGTTTGAGTCTACCCGAGCTCCCTGCATCCACCCCCTCTCTTTCTGCTCTTTGTTGTTTATGGTGGTTCCTTTGGGTCTAAGAACTTATCTAGGGTCCAAGTGTGACACACAGAGTGCACCCATCTCTCCAAGCCCAGCAGACAAATAATCGGTTTCACTCCCAGGTGCACGTAATGCTGACAAATTGCACTGAATGAATAATGACAGTTCCAGGTGTATGCACCTAAAGCACTCATTAAATAAGCCTTGTGCTGCAATTAACTGTGCTGTCTTCGTAAGCAGGAGTCAGCAGGTGTCAGCAGGTAGCCAGTTCATGTAGAAGAACAAGGTGTAGGCATATTGAAGAGGTTACGTCGTAAAGTACCCCACCAGGACCGGTATCCTCTCTGCTCGGCCCGCTCTCTCGAACTGTGCACCCCTCCAGGCTCGCACCAACATTCCCTGACATGACACACTGCTCAGCAGCAGGGAACAGAGAACCTATGGAGCGCCTGCATTACAACTTACAGCAGATCACCACACGTTGAGAATACCAATAGGTCTGTCTTATAAAGGAAGATGAAAGCCAGACCTATTGACTCTGCCATTGTGTATTTCTTTTATGGGCTGTGACTACTGCCTGCTTGTAGGGAGGCCTACCAGGCATGCTTTCAGTCTTTACATCAAACTAGTGTGGGTATGGCGAAAGAGCTAGTCTGTGAAGGGTGTGAGATTTCCTCTAGCGTGTGGCTGCTACTGTGCTGGATGTGAGAATGCAGTCGGTAGCACAAGGCTGCTAGTGTGCAAGAAGTGTAAGATTGTGTCTGATAGTGTGTGATTGGTACTCTGGAGGGGTGCTTTCAGTAGTCTGTGACTAGTGACTACTCTTCTGCGAGGGCTGAGAGAGTGCTTCTAGAGTGTGATTGTGAGTCTGCGAGGGCAGTGAGAGTGCCACTTGTGTGTGACTATGAGTATGTGAGGGCTTTGAGAGTGCCTCTAGTGTGTGACTGTGAGTCTGCGAGGGCTGTGAGAGTGCTTCTAGAGTGTGACTTTGAGTATGTGAGGGCTGTGAGAGGGCCTCTAGTGTGTGACCACTCTTCTGTGAGGGCTGTGAGAGGGCCTCTAGTGTGTGACCACTCTTCTGTGAGGGCTGTGAGAGTGCTTCTAGAGTGTGACTGTGAGTTTGTGAGAGCTGTGAGAGTGCCTCTAGTGTGTGACTGTGAGTCTGAGAGAGTGCCTCTAGTGTGTGACTGTGAGTCTATGAGGGCTGTGAGAGGGCTTCTAGTGTGTGACCACTCTTCTGTGAGGGCTGTGAGAGTGCCTCTAGTGTGTGACTGTGAGTCTGCGAGGTCAGTGAGAGTGCCTCTAGTGTGTGACTGGGAGTCTGTGAGACTGTGAGAGTGCTTCTAGAGTGTGACTGTGAGTCTGAGAGGGCTTTGAGAGTGCTTCTAGAGTGTGACTGTGAGTCTGAGAGGGCTCTGAGAGTGCTTCTAGAGTGTGACTGTGAGTCTGTGAGGGCTTTGAGAGTGCTTCTAGAGTGTGACTGTGAGTCTGTGAGGGCTTTGAGAGTGCTTCTAGAGTGTGACTGTGAGTCTGTGAGGGCTGTGAGAGTGCCTCTAGTGTGTGACTTCTCTTCTGCGAGGGCTGTGAGAGTGCCGCTAGTGTGTGACTGTGAGTCTGCAAGGGCAGTGAGAGGGCCTCTAGAGTGTGACTGTGAGTCTGAGAGGGCTTTGAGAGTGCTTCTAGAGTGTGACTGTGAGTCTGTGAGGGCTGTGAGAGTGCTTCTAGAGCGTGACTGTGAGTCTGAGAGGGCTGTGAGAGTGCTTCTAGAGTGTGACTGTGAGTCTGAGAGGGCTGTGAGAGTGCTTCTAGAGTGTGACTGTGAGTCTGAGAGGGCTGTGAGAGTGCTTCTAGAGTGTGACTGTGAGGGCTTTGAGAGTGCTTCTAGAGTGTGACTGTGAGTCTGAGAGGGCTGTGAGAGTGCTTCTAGAGTGTGACTGTGAGTCTGAGAGGGCTGTGAGAGTGCTTCTAGAGTGTGACTGTGAGTCTGAGAGGGCTATGAGAGTGCTTCTAGAGTGTGACTGTGAGTCTGAGAGGGCTGTGAGAGTGCTTCTAGAGTGTGACTGTGAGTCTGTGAGGGCTGTGAGAGTGCTTCTAGAGTGTGACTGTGAGTCTGAGAGGGCTGTGAAGTGCTTCTAGAGTGTGCCTGTGAGTCTGAGAGGGCTTTGAGAGTGCTTCTAGAGTGTGACTGTGAGTCTGAGAGGGCTTTGAGAGTGCTTCTAGAGTGTGACTGTGAGTCTGAGAGGGCTTTGAGAGTACTTCTAGAGTGTGACTGTGAGTCTGAGAGGGCTCTGAGAGTGCTTCTAGAGTGTGACTGTGAGTCTGAGAGGGCTGTGAGAGTACTTCTAGAGTGTGACTGTGAGTCTGAGAGGGCTTTGAGAGTGCTTCTAGAGTGTGACTGTGAGTCTGTGAGGGCTGTGAGAGTGCTTCTAGAGTGTGACTGTGAGTCTGAGAGGGCTTTGAGAGTGCTTCTAGAGTGTGACTGTGAGTCTGAGAGGGCTTTGAGAGTGCTTCTAGAGTGTGACTGTGAGTCTGAGAGGGCTGTGAGAGTGCTTCTAGAGTGTGACTGTGAGTCTGAGAGGGCTTTGAGAGTGCTTCTAGAGTGTGACTGTGAGTCTGAGAGGGCTTTGAGAGTGCTTCTAGAGTGTGACTGTGAGTCTGTGAGGGCTGTGAGAGTGCTTCTAGAGTGTGACTGTGAGTCTGAGAGGGCTGTGAGAGTGCTTCTAGAGTGTGACTGTGAGTCTGAGAGGGCTATGAGAGTGCTTCTAGAGTGTGACTGTGAGTCTGAGAGGGCTGTGAGAGTGCTTCTAGAGTGTGACTGTGAGTCTGTGAGGGCTGTGAGAGTGCTTCTAGAGTGTGACTGTGAGTCTGAGAGGGCTGTGAAGTGCTTCTAGAGTGTGACTGTGAGTCTGAGAGGGCTTTGAGAGTGCTTCTAGAGTGTGACTGTGAGTCTGAGAGGGCTTTGAGAGTACTTCTAGAGTGTGACTGTGAGTCTGAGAGGGCTCTGAGAGTGCTTCTAGAGTGTGACTGTGAGTCTGAGAGGGCTGTGAGAGTGCTTCTAGAGTGTGACTGTGAGTCTGAGAGGGCTTTGAGAGTGCTTCTAGAGTGTGACTGTGAGTCTGAGAGGGCTTTGAGAGTGCTTCTAGAGTGTGACTGTGAGTCTGAGAGGGCTTTGAGAGTGCTTCTAGAGTGTGACTGTGAGTCTGTGAGGGCTTTGAGAGTGCTTCTAGAGTGTGACTGTGAGTCTGTGAGGGCTGTGAGAGTGCCTCTAGTGTGTGACTTCTCTTCTGCGAGGGCTGTGAGAGTGCCGCTAGTGTGTGACTGTGAGTCTGCAAGGGCAGTGAGAGGGCCTCTAGAGTGTGACTGTGAGTCTGAGAGGGCTTTGAGAGTGCTTCTAGAGGGTGACTGTGAGTTTGTGAGGGCTGTGAGAGTGCTTCTCGAGTGTGACTGTGAGTCTGAGAGGGCTGTGAGAGTGCTTCTAGAGTGTGACTGTGAGCCTGAGAGGGCTGTGAGAGTGCTTCTAGAGTGTGACTGTGAGTCTGAGAGGGCTGTGAGAGTGCTTCTAGAGTGTGACTGTGAGGGCTTTGAGAGTGCTTCTAGAGTGTGACTGTGAGTCTGAGAGGGCTGTGAGAGTGCTTCTAGAGTGTGACTTTGAGTCTGAGAGGGCTGTGAGAGTGCTTCTAGAGTGTGACTGTGAGTCTGAGAGGGCTATGAGAGTGCTTCTAGAGTGTGACTGTGAGTCTGAGAGGGCTGTGAGAGTGCTTCTAGAGTGTGACTGTGAGTCTGTGAGGGCTGTGAGAGTGCTTCTAGAGTGTGACTGTGAGTCTGAGAGGGCTGTGAAGTGCTTCTAGGGTGCGCCTGTGAGTCTGAGAGGGCTTTGAGAGTGCTTCTAGAGTGTGACTGTGAGTCTGAGAGGGCTTTGAGAGTGCTTCTAGAGTGTGACTGTGAGTCTGAGAGGGCTTTGAGAGTACTTCTAGAGTGTGACTGTGAGTCTGAGAGGGCTCTGAGAGTGCTTCTAGAGTGTGACTGTGAGTCTGAGAGGGCTGTGAGAGTACTTCTAGAGTGTGACTGTGAGTCTGAGAGGGCTTTGAGAGTGCTTCTAGAGTGTGACTGTGAGTCTGTGAGGGCTGTGAGAGTGCTTCTAGAGTGTGACTGTGAGTCTGAGAGGGCTTTGAGAGTGCTTCTAGAGTGTGACTGTGAGTCTGAGAGGGCTTTGAGAGTGCTTCTAGAGTGTGACTGTGAGTCTGAGAGGGCTGTGAGAGTGCTTCTAGAGTGTGACTGTGAGTCTAAGAGGGCTTTGAGAGTGCTTCTAGAGTGTGACTGTGAGTCTGAGAGGGCTTTGAGGGTGCTTCTAGAGTGTGCCTGTGAGTCTGTGAGGGCTGTGAGAGTGCTTCTAGAGTGTGACTGTGAGTCTGAGAGGGCTGTGAGAGTGCTTCTAGAGTGTGACTGTGAGTCTGAGAGGGCTTTGAGAGTGCTTCTAGATTGTGACTGTGAGTCTGAGAGGGCTTTGAGAGTGCTTCTAGAGTGTGACTGTGAGTCTATGAGGGCTGTGAGAGTGCTTCTAGAGTGTGACTGTGAGTCTGAGAGGGCTATGAGAGTGCTTCTAGAGTGTGACTGTGAGTCTGAGAGGGCTGTGAGAGTGCTTCTAGAGTGTGACTGTGAGTCTGTGAGGGCTGTGAGAGTGCTTCTAGAGTGTGACTGTGAGTCTGTGAGGGCTGTGAGAGTGCTTCTAGAGTGTGACTGTGAGTCTGAGAGGGCTGTGAGAGTGCTTCTAGAGTGTGACTGTGAGTCTGAGAGGGCTGTGAGAGTGCTTCTAGAGTGTGACTGTGAGGGCTTTGAGAGTGCTTCTAGAGTGTGACTGTGAGTCTGAGAGGGCTGTGAGAGTGCTTCTAGAGTGTGACTGTGAGTCTGAGAGGGCTGTGAGAGTGCTTCTAGAGTGTGACTGTGAGTCTGAGAGGGCTGTGAGAGTGCTTCTAGAGTGTGACTGTGAGGGCTTTGAGAGTGCTTCTAGAGTGTGACTGTGAGTCTGAGAGGGCTGTGAGAGTGCTTCTAGAGTGTGACTGTGAGTCTGAGAGGGCTGTGAGAGTGCTTCTAGAGTGTGACTGTGAGTCTGAGAGGGCTGTGAGAGTGCTTCTAGAGTGTGACTGTGAGGGCTTTGAGAGTGCTTCTAGAGTGTGACTGTGAGTCTGAGAGGGCTGTGAGAGTGCTTCTAGAGTGTGACTGTGAGTCTGAGAGGGCTGTGAGAGTGCTTCTAGAGTGTGACTGTGAGTCTGAGAGGGCTGTGAGAGTGCTTCTAGAGTGTGACTGTGAGGGCTTTGAGAGTGCTTCTAGAGTGTGACTGTGAGTCTGTGAGGGCTGTGAGAGTGCTTCTAGAGTGTGACTGTGAGTCTGAGAGGGCTTTGAGAGTGCTTCTAGAGTGTGACTGTGAGTCTGAGAGGGCTTTGAGAGTGCTTCTAGAGTGTGACTGTGAGTCTGAGAGGGCTGTGAGAGTGCTTCTAGAGTGTGACTGTGAGTCTGAGAGGGCTTTGAGAGTGCTTCTAGAGTGTGACTGTGAGTCTGAGAGGGCTTTGAGGGTGCTTCTAGAGTGTGCCTGTGAGTCTGTGAGGGCTGTGAGAGTGCTTCTAGAGTGTGACTGTGAGTCTGAGAGGGCTGTGATAGTGCTTCTAGAGTGTGACTGTGAGTCTGAGAGGGCTTTGAGAGTGCTTCTAGAGTGTGACTGTGAGTCTATGAGGGCTGTGAGAGTGCTTCTAGAGTGTGACTGTGAGTCTGAGAGGGCTATGAGAGTGCTTCTAGAGTGTGACTGTGAGTCTGAGAGGACTGTGAGAGTGCTTCTAGAGTGTGACTGTGAGTCTGTGCGGGCTGTGAGAGTGCTTCTAGAGTGTGACTGTGAGTCTGTGAGGGCTGTGAGAGTGCTTCTAGAGTGTGACTGTGAGTCTGAGAGGGCTGTGAGAGTGCTTCTAGAGTGTGACTGTGAGTCTGAGAGGGCTGTGAGAGTGCTTCTAGAGTGTGACTGTGAGTCTGAGAGGGCTGTGAGAGTGCTTCTAGAGTGTGACTGTGAGGGCTTTGAGAGTGCTTCTAGAGTGTGACTGTGAGTCTGAGAGGGCTGTGAGAGTGCTTCTAGAGTGTGACTTTGAGTCTGAGAGGGCTGTGAGAGTGCTTCTAGAGTGTGACTGTGAGTCTGAGAGGGCTATGAGAGTGCTTCTAGAGTGTGACTGTGAGTCTGTGAGGGCTGTGAGAGTGCTTCTAGAGTGTGACTGTGAGTCTATGAGGGCTGTGAGAGTGCTTCTAGAGTGTGACTGTGAGTCTGAGAGGGCTGTGAAGTGCTTCTAGAGTGTGCCTGTGAGTCTGAGAGGGCTTTGAGAGTGCTTCTAGAGTGTGACTGTGAGTCTGAGAGGGCTCTGAGAGTGCTTCTAGAGTGTGACTGTGAGTCTGAGAGGGCTGTGAGAGTGCTTCTAGAGTGTGACTGTGAGTCTGAGAGGGCTTTGAGAGTGCTTCTAGAGTGTGACTGTGAGTCTGAGAGGGCTTTGAGAGTGCTTCTAGAGTGTGACTGTGAGTCTGAGAGGGCTTTGAGAGTGCTTCTAGAGTGTGACTGTGAGTCTGTGAGGGCTGTGAGAGTGCTTCTAGAGTGTGACTGTGAGTCTGAGAGGGCTTTGAGAGTGCTTCTAGAGTGTGACTGTGAGTCTGAGAGGGCTGTCCATATTTAGGTTGGCTTTTTACCCCTCCATAAGGGCTTTAGCAGCCCCTCTTGAGTTTTTAGGTCTCGCAGACCTAACACTGGAGCGCGCATGCGCACCTCGCTCTGCGAGGCTTATTGTGATTGATATGTATGTGAAAAAACTCCTAGGCAGTAACAATATGGAGAACAACCAGCATGAAATGACAGCAAAAGCAAACTAAAAGTAAAATGTCAGTTTAATAAACATATTTACTCCATTCGCTACTGACTGTTTGGTTTCTATGTTAGAAACTATAAAATGTGTATAAACTGATGATACTTTTTGTAATTTTATGTATGGATTATGATTTTAATTTTTCATTATCATAGGGTATATATCGTTCTATAAATTGTATGATTTTTAAATATGTTTATTAAACTGACATTTTAATTTTAGTTTGCTTTTGCTGTCATTTCATGCTGGTTGTTCTCCATATTGTTACTGCCTAGGAGTTTTTTCACATACATTATTATCCCTGTCCTAGGAGTAGAGTTTTACTCTAGTTTTCAGGGGGTCCTTGCTTTGCACAATCCTTATTGTGATTGATACACTTTTAGAAGGGGACTTGCAGACCCGCCCATGATTCCTATTAGCTTGCATCATAGTGCATGGTAAACAGTGGCTTCTCATTGTAAAGGAGGCTTCTTAGTCCCTCCTGGTTACCACCCTGTCTCCTTTTGGCCCCGCCCACCCGGACTGGATCTTTTACTGGCGGCGTTACACTGGATGCTTTAATTAGTGTGCGAGCACTATTTTCTTTACTAAAGAATGTGGGAGGATGGCAGCACTTTCCTTTGCAGCGCGCCCACAAAGCACTCACTGGACAATGGTGGGCGCTACTTCCATGGGGAACTCGCAATGCGTGCTTTCACTTTAATAGTGGCCAACACCCGCCCCCGTCCCCCAGCACTCGCGGGACATTGGCAGCCTTATCTGTATACAGAATGCACAATGCGCACTTTCACTTTAATAGTGGCTGGCTGCTATAGTGTCTTTGCAGTGCCTCAGGTGAGGGGGGTGGCTACATGATGCATCCGAAGAGCGGGTGCATCGAGCTTTAGCTACATCATAGGGAGCACAACCATGCAGGACATGCTAGGTGACATAGTTGTTTCGTGTGCTTTGAAGGAATATCTTTGCAGAGAGCCCCAGTGGCATGGTAAGGGAGCGTGGCAGGCTACACAGGACAGGTCGGGAAGAGGTGGGTGTGCGTGAAGGGGGCGTGGCCAGCGGGCATGCCAAAAAGGCTAAAAGTGAATGGGGCTGAGCTATGGAGGCAGCGGGTGTGGCTTAGAGGTGCAGGGCCGGCCTGCTTCAAGCTGCGCAGCCAAAAATGCGAATTTCATCCCTCGGTGCAGCGTCTGGCGCAGGACGAGCCATGGTCGGAGGAAGGGGTACGGGCTGCATTTTGGGGAGCACAGCTGTTGGCAGAGGCGAGAAATCGAGGACAAGCTGAACATGCTAATCCGGCGCTGCCTCCTAGGCGGCTTGCAGCTCTTCCTCCTCTGTCAGATGGGTGAGTAATTTTCAGATGAATGAATCATATATTGTAACAAAGACGCCCTGCTGAGGACGGTACCTCAAATCAGCGGTGCTCAGTCCTGTTTTATATATATGACCAGCAAGCGAGAGGTGTATCGCTGTGGCATGTGCATTTGTGTGTAATACAATGAGCCTGTACAGCCATGTGATATGTATTGCACTGTATTATCTTGTAATGGTACTTATATAGCGCTTACTACTCCAGACGAGGCGTTGAAGCTCTTAACACAGGGCAGTACGCTGCTCCAGGCCCCAATTAATTGTATGCATGTTCCGCGAGCCTGGGATGTACATATAGGTTTGTAAATGTATGTGCAGCATGGGGCATAAGTAGTATATTGAGTCCTCTGTGCACAGTCATGCGTATGTGTACATGTGCTGTTCAGTCGCGGTGCACCGCTGTGGGATATTTATATGTGGGCATAGAATTTGCGTGCACACAAGTGGGATGTGTAGTACAATGAGTCCGCTGTGCACAGCCGTGTCGCATGTGTGCATGCGCTGTTAGCTCGCAGTGCACCTCTGTGGGGTTATATTCATAAATACAGAAGGTGCACTCTGTTAGAAGTCAAACAAGCATTGGCATAGCCAATAGGTCTCACATTTGGGACCTTATAATTGTTTAGCCATGCAACAGTTGGTGTTGTTGCACCAAGGATATTCTGCTGCATAACTAAATACTCATAGGGTCCAAAAAGCGAGACCTATTGGCTATGCCAAAGCTTGTTTGTTTTTTATTGCTGTTTTGTTTAAGTTGCCAGATCTACAATAGCTGTACATGGTTTTTGTTAACAGTTCTTTGCATCAAATGAACTTGTTTTCATTGCTCTGAATGTTGTTTCCATAATGATTGTAGGAAGCAGTCATTCCCGGGGGTGTGGGGGCTGCCTAACTGTGCGCATGCGCCAAACTTTGAAAATGAGAAAAAGCCTGGTGCAGGCGCAATTTACAAGTGTGGAGTGAGTGAGCCCCAGGTAGCATGGCTCACTCACACAGGAGTTCATGCACTACACCTGCATACTCAGCATGGTTTAAGGAAACTCGACCCACTCCCTCCCAGGCATCGAACACATATTTACCAAGAAACTCTGAGAAGAGCCTGTCTGCTGCACTGACGGCTGGTGGTGTGTGTGCCTGGTGAAAGCGTGCACTGATGGCTGGTGGTGTGTGTGTCTGGTGAAAGCTTGCACTGACGGCTGGTGGTGTGTATGCCTGGTGAAAGTTTGCACTGACGGCTGGTGGTGTGTGACTGGTGGAAGCATGCACCGACGGCTGGTAGTGTGTGACGACTGGTGGTGTGTGTGCCTGGTGGAAGTGTGCACTGACGGCTGGTGGTGTGTGTGTCTGGTGGAAGCGTGCACTGACGGCTGGTGGTGTGTGTGCCTGGTGGAAGCATGCACTGATGGCAGGTGGTGTGTGTGTCTGGTGAAAGCGTGCACTGATGGCTGGTGGTGTGTGTGCCAGGTGAAAGCGTGCACCGACGGCTGGTGGTGTGTGTGTGCCTGGTGAATGTTTGCACTGACAGCTGGTGGTGTGTGACTGGTGGAAGCATGCACCGACAGCTGGTAGTGTGTGACGACTGGTGGTGTGTGTGCCTGGTGAAAGCGTGGACTGACGGCTGGTGGTGTGTGTGCCTGGTGAAAGCTTGCACTGACGGCTGGTGGTGTGTGTGCCAAGAGAAAGTGCGCACTGATGGCGGGTGGTGTATGTGCCTGATGGAAGTGTGCACTGACGGCTGGTGGTGTGTGTGTCTGGTGGATGCGTGCACTGACGGCTGGTGGTGTGTGTGCCTGGTGGAAGCGTGCACTGACGGCTGGTGGTGTGTGTGTCTGGTGAAAGCGTGCACTGACGGCTGGTGGTGTGTGTGCCCAGTGAAAGTTTGCACTGACGGCTGGTGGTGTGTGCGCCTGGTGAAAGCGTGCACTGATGGCTGGTGGTGTGTGTGCCTGGTGGAAGCGTGCACTGTCGGCTGGTGGTGTGTGTGCCTGGTGGAAGCCTGCACTGACAGCTGGTGGTGTGTGCCTGGTGAAAGCATGCACTCACCACTGGTGGTGTTTGTGCCTGATGGAAGCGTGCACTGATGGCAGGTGGTGTGTGTGCTTGTTGAAAGCGTGCACTGACGGCTGGGGGTGTGTGTGCCTGGTGAAAGCGTGCACCAACGGCTGGTGGTGTGTGTGTGCCTGGTGAAAGCGTGCACTGACGGCTGGTGGTGTGTTTCCCTGGTGGGAGCGTGCAATGATGGCTGGTAGTGTGTGACAGCTGGTAGTGTGTGTGCCTCGTGAAAGTGTGCACTGACAGCTGGTGGTGTGTGTGCCTGGTGGAAGCGTACACTGACGGCTGATGGTGTGTGTGCTTGGTGGAAACAGGAGCATTCACAGTGATTGAAGACACAAATTAAACTAACAAAGAGGGAGGGGGAGAAGGGAGGCGGAGTGAGAGCAGAGGAGCATTCACAGGATAGAAGACACAAATGAAACTGACGAAGAGGGAGGGGGAGAAGGGAGGGTGGAGTGCGAGCAGAGGAGCATGATTCACAGCTAGAAGACACAAATGAAGCTGACCAGGGGGGAAGGGGAAAAGGGAGAGGGGTAGTGCAAGCAGAGGAGCCTGATTACAGCAATAAAAACACAGATGGCAGCTGTGCACGTGCACAAGCTTGTGAACGCAAGCTGTCGGCCAGCAAAAGCCTCTGGTGGCACTTTTAAAAGCCACTTACTAAATGTCTCGAAGAGGCAGCGCATGCGCTGTCTCAGGCGAGACCTAAAAATCAGACCAATGTACTCCAAAATGTCTTCCTTTATTAAGACAATCGTAAGAACGGGCACACAGCCAACGCGTTTCGTTTCTCAGTTGCCAGGGGGAACTTCGTCAGGGCTTGAAACTATTAGAGATTAATGCATGTATAGTATCTAGACAATTGTATACATATCATAACGTGATCGACATCATATCAGATCAGCAATATTCATATGATAAAGAATCTCAAATAAAGACGGCACAATGTTTGTGATATCGGAAATATGCGAAATTCACACGAGTCCCATGGCAGGCTCACTTTCCAAGGAGCATTAAAATAACAGTATCTTAATGTGCGATCTCAAATAAAGACGGCACAAGGTTTGTGGTATCGAATATATACGAAGTTCACACGAGTCATGACAGGCTCACTATCCAAGGAGCAATCATACTAATCACTATCCAAGGAGCAATCATACTAATGGTTCCTAATGTGCAGTCTTTATGAAGCGAAGAGTACAGAAAACGACATGCCAACCGCAGGGGCGTAACACAGGCCCATGCAGCCCCCGCGGTGCGGGGAGCCCTCACCCTCCGGGGGGCCCCGCCAGCACCGCACTTCTGCTGGGGAGCTCTAGATTGAGTCCGGAGGGAGCCCCTTCACATACCCTGCATGGGGGCCCCCTCAAGGTTGGTTACGCCACTGGCCAACCGGCGCTCATTCTCTCATTCTATGCTCAGGAGGTCTTCCTCTGGCCTCCCATGAACAGCTCCACAGCACCTTCTAACAGCCACTCTTGACCCTCATGGTACTGAGGCAGAGCAGTCCAAGCCAAACCCCGAGAAGGGGCGTGGGCTAGAAGTCCGCAACTCCACAGAAGACTTTAAAGGCCCAAGAGTAGAACCGAAAGTTTGGCAGGGCCCCTATTTAAAGCACAGGTTGATTTGTTCCACGCGAGCCTGTGCCCCTCCATGGAGAAACACATTGCACATATCTTTGGCATTCTGTATCTCACACTAATCTAAACAAAGGAGGATAACCTGAGAAATAAAACCATATTTCAGAAGAAGGGACGTCTTCATCCAGTTGATCCTCCCTATAAAATGAGCGGATACCCTCTCATCTCTTAGGCAGTTCTCCGACTTCTTCCGTCACTCTTTTTTAATTCATCTGGGTCAGCAATCCTACTTTGGGACCAGCAGTGCCTCCAAGGGATCTAATCTTCTGCCTGAAAGTGGGCATTAAACGACAGTTTCTGATTATGTATCAGTTGCCTCATCGCCAGGGATTGCTACAATATCTGTTTGTTCCCTCTTTTTGGGGAGACTCGTCTCTGGACAGCTTGTAAACACAGCAAGGTTACGGCATAGAGCGCTCCCTATTCTCAAATCCCCTTACAGTCATTGTCGCTGTCGCGGAAGTTTCCCTGGCTCTGCCTGATAAAGGTTCTACGTGAATATCAATTAATAAGGGAGAAAGTGAACATCTGTGCCTCATTCCTCGCTTTATGGAAAACTTTGACGTAAGCTCATTTTTAACCAATCACTTTGCTGGTGGCTCTTGGCAGCCCATTGGGATGATTTGATTATTCTTGGGCCAAATCAGAGGTTAATTTGAGACGGTGGCTGCAGGTCACTCTGTTTTTGGGGACGTGCTCTTATTTTAACTCAACAGATTTTGACCCAGAGTGAGACAGAGAAAAACACAAAAAGACGGGTAAGCGAAAGAGGGAAAACAGTGTCAAAGGTAGAAAGCCGGGATGAAAAACAGTGAGATAAAGAGGCAGGACGTGGTTGGTGGTGGATGATTGAGGCGTGAGGTGGAATCACCACTGCTCAGCCGTGGAGTAGGCACGCCAGCCTTCAACAGCCCGGCCGCGGTGTCCCGGACAAAGGTTTGGGCCCAAGTCTGAACCTACCGTACATAAAGCCAATTTACAGCAGAGAGATGAGAGTTTTGGGTTTTCAACTAAGGTAGGACTCACCGGTACCCCTGCATTTCCGAGGGCCGGCTCAGTGCTCGCCTGATCACTGCAGGCCTGAACAGAGTTTGTGACCTAAGGGAAGAAACTCTCTCTAGCGAAGCCTTAGTAGAGAGAACTGGCTACAGTCAGACCAGATTCAAGAATTATCACTCAGTCAATGGTTGTGGATATAAAAATACAGGAGTCGGTGCACAATCTCTGTTCGTTTGTTGTCAAAAATATCAAGGAGGAGCCAGAAAGAAGGAGTCCCAAAATGCAGTTCTTAAATGGTAAAGAGTGTCTGCTGGGGCCCAGAGACATGCTCAGAAAACTGTAGCCATCCCTATTCAAGGTTCTCAGTGCCAAACACAAGGGCAGTCATTTTGATTCAATGCCATTCTTCCTCCACACACCACTAGACGCTTTCTGGCCCTTTAGCTCTCGCTTTTAGGTTCCTTTTTCACCCATGTATTCTCCCTTTATCCCTGTTTTTCCTTCTTTCTCTTTGTCAAGCTCGCCTTTGTGTTTTTTCTCTCTTTCTCTGGATCAATGAGATATGATGAAAATTAAGTATCAGTTCCCAAAAATGAGTGCCAGTGGGCCCCACCAGCAACCACCGGCCCAAATTAAGCACTGCCAAAATGGAATTTACAGTTGATGAAAAATAAGTGTCAGTCCTCAAAAATGAGTGCCAGTGGGCCCCACCAGCAACCACCGGCCCAAATTAAGCACTGCCAAATGGAATTTACAGCTGGTGTCTATATCAATGTCTGGATTATTAAGTTTTGCCGCCCATTTAGTTTCCGTTTGTTCTATATCGTCCTGTGTTTCAGTCAGAAGGGTGTGATAAAAAAGTTCCTATCCTAGTATTTGGTCTAACCATTACCTCAATTATTTCAACTTTTGAAAGACACAGTGTAGACCCTTTAGCTCTTGGCTTAGCGAACACCTGAGCAAACTTAAGAAAATCCCCATTAGAGAGACCGTATTTCAATTTTAAATTGATAAAAACCGTGTCAAAACCTTTTGGCAAAAACTTGTTAACGGTTCTAATACCCAGCCTTTCCCATTTCCTTGCAGTAGAATCAAAATGAAGACCATGTGTAATACTAGAATGCCACAGAGGTGTATAACGGTTGATTTTCCCAATATGCATATGTTTAGTGGAGAAGTGTGGCTCAGGGGTTAGAGGCGGCAGACCCGGAAGCTGAGATCGGCCCTGGACCAGGGTTCAATTCCCCGCCTCGGCGGGTCTTGGGCTTAAAAATTCCACGGACTCGATAATTCTCGCTCCGGTGCCTTCTCGACTCACAGGTTCACACTCTGCGACTCTGGGCAATAGCTTGCTTAATCTCCACAACGGCCCCTCGCGGCGGGATGCCTGGCTTTCACCCTGTGGATACCCTGCCAGGGTTATCTCACAGGGGAATACAAGGACGGGTTCCCTAAGCAAGCGCTTAGATACCGACCTCGGTCAGTGATTTGCGCTATATAAATACATGTACATTAGCTACTTTATCCCAAATTCTCCAGGCACTAATTAGGATTTCTCCTTTAAATTTCTTATAATGATTTGCCTCAGTCCTTCTTAATAATAAGCCTTTAGTCTCCTGGCCGAGTAAGAGCTCATAAATTGAAGGAATTGGCGCTGTATCAGTCCGACTTTCTTCAGTCGAATCTAAGACCATAGGAGTTAGCTGTTTAAGGATTGCAGCCCAGTGGTAGAAAATCATGTTGGGTAAAGTAAGCCCACCCCTATCCAATGGAAGAGACAGAAAAGAATGAGATCGCCTAATCTTTCCATGCTGCCACACAAATTTGGACAGGAGGGCGTTAATCAATGTTAGAACTTTAGGTTCAACAGCTAAAGGAATAGCTTGAAATAAATATAGGCATCTAGGCAAGACATTCATTTTCAAATAATTGACCCTGCCTATAATGGAGAGGTAGAGACCGTTTACCCTATCCAAATCACTCTTTATCTTTTCCAGGAGCGGATCAAAAATTAAGCTTCACTACAAGCTTAGTATTAGAGCAGATGGCTACTCCTAGATAAGTAGCTGTCATGGCTCTTCTTTGATCTGGACAGACAATATTATCGGTGCATAAGATAACAGTCTTTCCTCGATTAAGAGAATACCCCCAGCAATTGCCATATTCTAAGGCCACTCGCTCAATTTCGCAAATCGCCTCGATCGGGTCAGGTGTTAAAACCGCGATGTCATCGGCATAAGCCAACACTTTTGTCTCAAATTGGTTACAGAGCACTGGTTTAATAATATTGCTTTCTAAAAATGTGAGAATTAGGGGATTGATATAGAGAGCGAAGAGTAGGGGCGAACAGGGACATCCCTGCCTTGTGCCTCTTGCAATATTAATAGAACCAGATTCTGAACCTAACATTAGGAGTTTTGCTCTGGGACGTAGATACATTGACTTAATAGATTTCACAAATTTAGGGCCAAAATTAGCACGTGCCATGACTACTCACAAGAAGTTCCATGAAACACGATCAAAGGCTTTCTCAGCATCAAGTAGGATCATTGACATCTGGCCCCCCGTGACGTACATGGCATCAAATAGGGCAATAGCACGGCGAGTATGGTCGGTAGTCCCCTTGCCCGGGACGAAGCCATGCTGCCACGGAGAGACCAGATGGTCAATGGCCCCACTGAGTCTGACAGCCATCACCTTTGCGTATAATTTAAAGTCCGAACGAATTAATCAAGGATATTGGGCGATAGGATGTTAATTGCTCGGGCGGTTTCCCTCTCTTTGGGAAAACAATAATGCTAGCCTCGTCCCAGGAATCTGGAGGAACACCATTGCACTGGACCCCCAGAAATAAATCATATAGAAGGGGACATAATTGTTGACCAAGAATTTTATACAGATCGATCAGCAATCTATCTGGGCCCGCGGCCTTGCCAGATGCTAAAAGCGATAACGCAGACTCTACCTCAGCCAGCGTGATTTCACTTTCTAACTCTTCCCTGGTGGTATCATCTAGTAGACTAACAGCCTCCGAGTTATTAAGGAGGTTCGCCAGAAAGTAATCAATATCCTTTTCGGTGGCAACAACTTCTTCTGAATATAGCTTTTGGAAGTATTTTTGAAATTGAAGGATGATATCAGCTGCTTGCGAGAAGGTCTGCCCACCGTCTACAATTGTGGAAATTTTATTTATTACGTTTTTTTGACGGGTTCGGAGTGCAAGCTGCTTGCCCACTTTTTCACCTCTTTCATAAACCTTCCTCCTGTAAGCTCTATAAGTTTGGGCAGCTTTCTGGCTAAGATTAGTATTTAACTCAGCCTTTATGACCGCTACCTGGAGCATCTGGCTACTAGCATCTTTACCCTGTGCGATTAAGGAAGTGTGGTCTCGCTCAGCTTTAGCCAGAGCCGACACCATTTACTCATTGTCTTTTCTTGATTTGGTTCTGGCGAAATTGTGAAAGCTAATAATCTCCCCCCTTAAGGCGGATTTGTAGGAATTCCACACTGTATTTCTGGAGGCGCTAAACCGATTTATATTAAAGAACTCTTCTGTCCAATTTTTAATATGGGTGATAAACTCATGATTAGACAAGAGTTTCCTATCGAACGACCAGGTCCGCCGTTGTGTGTATTGCGGATCGGCTGTGAGGCCAAGAATGAGTGCATTATGATAGGAAATTATTCTTGGGGGTTTGTTAATTATTGCTTGCGGTGCTAGGTCTCCAGAGCGGAACATGTAATCAATCCGAACTTGTTTTTGGTGGGGATGTGAGAAATAAGTATAGCCTGGGTCGTGAGCATTGTTTTGCAGCCACACGTCAATTAAGCCATAGCTACCCAACACTCTTTTAACAGCCTGATACACCCTTGGTTTACGACCAACATATTTCTGTTTGGAGGCAGTGTTACACAACAACGGTATAAGTGAGACGTTAAAGTCACTACACAAAGCTAGTGGGCCCTGCCAGGTGGCCAATTCAGCTTCAAGTACCTCAAAAATTGTTGGATCGTCGTGGTTTGACCCATATATGGTACAAATAGTAATACCACAAGCGAGTTTAACAATAGCCCATCTACCCTGGGGATCTGAGAGATGACGTACTCCTAAGCCAAGACTAGTTTTTGCTTTTTGCTAGGACTGCTACGCCCCTTATGTTCGAAGATTGTGTTGAGGCTATCAGTAAATTATACCGCTTCAGATTCAGCCATGATCTCTTAACCCATGGGACATGAGTCTCCTGAAGACAGAGTATATCAACAGGATTTAATTTCAATAGCTCAGCCATTCGCCGTTGTTTATCCCCAGATAAGAGCCCACCAACATTCCAGGTTTGGACACCTAATCTACCCATTACTTATAGGAAAAGATAGTAGGATCACTTTGAACAAATACAATTTTAATTTAGGACGTTGCTCAAGCTCAGGTTATTTTCCGTTTATTTTCCCATTACTTAAGCCTCTTGCTGACAAAACTGGTTCTTTTTTTAGCTTTTTCTCCCCCCAACCCACCCCCACTCCCCCTTCACTGCCTCCCTTCCCACCCCACCCTCACGCACTCCCTTACAACCCACCACCCCAAACAGTAGGCAATCAGACTCAACCAGAGTCTGGGTGATGCAGTTACAGCACAGCAACTGAGCTACCACCATCTAAAGTGCCAAAAATGAAATAATAAATGGATACCCAGAAAAGGGAAAAAAGAGACCACCAATATTAGCAACATACAATTACGTACTAAATGACAGCCCTATAATGTTTCCATGCCTCCCACCATGACCAAGTCATAATCAAATCCTAATAAATGTCTACATTTATCAAAAATTGGAATTATCCAAGCCGTATAATCAAAACCGAAGATCATTGTAAAGAAACATGAGTAAGCAAACGTCTTTAACATGAATCATTTCTGAGTCAGTTCATCGAGATATGCCTTTGCTTTGATTTCGGAATGAAAGAATTTTGTGTGGCCACCCAATACAATTTTAAGCTTCGCAGGGTGGTTCAAGTATACTTGGGCACCTTTATCTTGGAACGGTTTGATCAAAGAGCGGAGCCGCCACCGTCGCCCCACAGTTGCGTGGCAGAAGTCTGGTCTTGTGAAATAAGAGAGCTCATTATATACCAGCTTATGGTCTGGTCTCGCTTTCTCAGCCACCGTCTGCCTTAACAAAAAATTTCGAAAATAAACTAAAATGGCTCAGGGATACACCCCAGGTATGGGTGGCAGGTTAAAAGGCATCCGGTGGGAACGTTGGATTTCGGCATCCCAATTCCAGTTCTTAAGTTCAGGCATAGACTCTCTGAATAGTTTTATTACAAAGGCTCGAGCATCCTCCCCCTCCAATTTCTCCGGAATTCCCAGAATACGCAGATTATTACGTCGCTGCCGATTTTCGCACTCCTCCAGCTTCCATTTAATGTCTATGAGTTCGGCTTCCTGAAGTTTAATACGCTCAGAGTTCAGAGTGGCCTCCTTCTCGTTCGTCATAACCCTGGCTTCCATCTCGGTGACTCTTTCACCTACCAAGTTACAGGACTTAGAAAGTTTCCTGACAACTCCTTGCATTTTACGAAGTGCAGCCCGGGATCTCTTAATGTCCAAAGCTGTATCTTCCCTATGTGCTGCAATAGCCTGTAAAATGGTTTCGACTGCTGAGTGCGATATCTCCGAGGTAGCTGAGCTTGTAGGGGCCCCCCCCAGATGTAACAATGGATTAGAAATAGAGTGGTTATCGGCCGGACCACACTGTTTAAGTCTGGATGTTGATTTGGGTTTGGCTCTGACAGTATTAGCGTTCAAGCTCTCCTCACAGTAGCTGTCCTCGGAAGAATTAAGCAGAGGTTCCTATTCAGACTCTTCATCTTCCGAGCCCTCTATTGAATCGCCGTCATCCGACCATTCTCCCACAACATTGATTCCATTCTAATCAGAAAAAGAGTAAAACTCGCTAGGCTCTTTATCCTTCTCCTCAAGTAGATGAACCTTTGAAGAGCTTTCCCCTGACGTATGCTCGTTTACCACTTGGTTCCCAACCATCAGGCCAGAGTTGTCAGTGGGTTGGATGAGTGGGGGTGAGCTCGGGGGCCCAACAGATATGACTGGTATAGGTATAATCTGCAGTCCCGTAGGTAACACTTGTGTTGAATGCTTTACCCCAAGCGAAGTTGCTTCACCTTGTACCCCCAACACATTTTCCCCTGCCCCTGAAAACGACATACAACGCCCTTCCAGTTCTTGAACCACACCAACACCACCAACAGAGATCCCACCAGGTGTAATGGGTTGGGCAGATTGGGCGGATTGAGCAGACTCAGCTGCATCGGTGCTACTTACAGTTATGATGACTGTTGGGGGGGTTGTCCTGGGGCCGTAGCGGTAGAAGTAGAGGTAGCTCCAACCATAGAATTAATAGTAGTATTCAGCTGAGGCTCAAGTGTTGCTGTGGGAGCCCCAGAATTACAACTGTTTATTCCCGGACTATGCATTGTTTCCTCGTTGGCGGGGCTGTTCAAAGTGTCTTGGGTAGCCTCCTTTCCAGGGTCTTTCTGTGATCTGCTCTGCACTCCCTTTTTTAGAAACAAGTCCAGTACTGTACCCCCGGTGGTACTCAGTTTTCTTCTAGCGGCATGGCGGTCTGTCCGTAGACCGCGAAGCAGCACCACACCTGAGCTCCGCTCCTCGTTCCAGGGAAGGGAGAAGAAGGGAGAAGAAGGGAGAGACAAGGCTTCGCTCCACTACGCCTCGTTCCCGTGTGAATTTCGGGGTTGAAATTTTCAGCCCGTCGCTTTACTTGCAAAATTGGTCTTACCGTGGATTATAGGTGGCATGGTTCTGGGGGTTTCGCAGCTACAACTCCCTTGCTCCCTCAGTATCACGGGACAGCCGCTGACCCTGCACCATAGTGCCACAACCTATCAGCTTCCTTCTGCTGCAGCGCCAGCAAAAGCTCCGGCTCCAGTTCCGCCGAAAGGATTCCGCCCACATTCGCAGCCACAACAACCACAATTACAGCAACCACGGCCGCGGCTATACTATAGCGGCTACACTGTATCCTCCGACTGCTTAACGGGGGGCAGTGCTACAATGTCATCTTTGCGCTTGCCCGAGGCCACGCAGTGGCCATAAAGAGGGCGGGCTCCTAGTCTCAGAGGGCTGCCCCGCCCCTGTATGATGACCAGCTTTCTCCTCCCCCCCGGTTGGAGGAGGCAGGCTGTGTCGCACGTCCGGGGCGGCTGGGAGGGGCCTCCAGGGGTACTTTAGTTCCCTGTCCCTGTTGGAGGGCCTCTTTGCCGCTCCGGACGCCATCGAGCAGGCTCATCGGGACACTCTTTTCTTCGGGACCTACGGTGAGCATGGCCTTCGGGCCTTACCCCCCCTCCGCCTACTCCCTCCCTTTGGAGGCGTGAGCCATGGCCAGGCGGCCCGCTTAGCGTCGGGCCGCTGTGGAGGGGGGGTTCCGGTCGTTTCCCAATCTCTGTTTCAGGGTTGCGGGCGGGTCGTGGGAACCCCACGTGTCGAGCCTGCCCAAGCGTATTGTCCCTATTTCTCAGCCCAATTGGTACCGGTAACTGATTGCCTCGACCAGGTCCTGAGTTAGGCGTTTTTCCTCCGTCCTCTCGGGCCGGGCTGGGCAAATTGAGGTTCTCAGGTGACCGCGTGAGAGACGTTGAGTAGCTAGGGTGCACGGGCACAGAGAGACTTTCGTCCCGAGGTTTGCAGTTTAGAGGGAGGGGGGGAGGGTTCTCTTCGTCCCAGCGCGTCTGGGTACATTCAATGGTCGAAATGTTATCTTTGATGTCGTGTGTAATGTGTCGATTATGCTGTGTGTACTTTACGAATTTTGTGATTCCACGTGAGACCGAGGTCAGGCCGGGTCGGCATAAATGACCCAACGAATATGCAATGTTAGATTCTTTTGTTTCTTGCTGAATTGCTCTATGCGAAATCCCGGCAGCGGGCTTGCCATGTTTCAATACAAGTGCAATGTTTTACAAGTTTGAGTCCCGGCTCAGGCCTCATGCCTCTACGAAGGTTATAACACTCGAATGTATGCAATGTTGATTCGTTATTCAGTGTTTCACGATTGTGTGACCAATTGCGGCATGTGGCCAGGTCGATTATGAGGCAAGCGGCATACTAGTCTAATTGGCCTGGCGAGTGGGTTGTGATTCTTTCGTTACACATTATGCCTCCGTGTAGCCCCCCCCCCCCCCGTTTCAGCGCATGACCTCGCGAGTGTATTTTATGCCGACTCGCTATTTATGTAAACAAGGTTGTGTGATTAATTACAGCGTGTGGCCTTGTCTGTGGCCTTGTCTATGTTAGTTACACAAGCGGCATTCGAGTGCCTTAAAAGATGCAATTTGTGTTGTTGGTTTCCGATTACTATTCATCCGCATGCTTCCGGCTCAGGCCCTTCGCCGCCCGCCCTGGTGTTGAGCGGCGGCTGTAATTGGCAGGTAAATTGGCGGTAGGCCGTGTCGGCCTGTAAGTGTGGAGCTTCCTGGGTCCGTTGCTGCCACGCGGACCATGCGGGGATCTTTGTGTTGCAGACGACCGTCAGCCTCGCGCTGCGCGGAGGCAACGGGTCTCGTGGCCGCTCCCGCCATTCATCTGGCCCACAGGTCAACCAGTAACGGTGTCCCCCTCCCACCCCGCCCCCCCTCAAATTCTTCCGGCCCCTCGTCGGTGGTTGAGGGTGGTGGGCGGGCCACCACCCCGCGCGGACCCCCCTTGAGTGTGCGGTAAGGTTTGCGGAGCATGCTGCCTCCGCTTCGCATGCCAGAGGTGTTTGCTTAGGATTTAATGCTGGGCCGGGGAATGGCCGGGTGTTTGTATTTCTGCCGCCATTGTCGTGCCTTTCTCGCGGCGATGTCCGCAGGGGGTCTGCTGACCCGAGGTGACTGGGCCTCTGTCATATGCAGCACGGTTTACATAGGGTTCTGCAACTAATTTCGCTTTTTCTTCCAGACCCGCTACTGTCGCTCGCGCACTTGCGCACCCCCGGCGCCATTTCTGTCCAGGCACCTCCGGCCATTTTCCCCCAACGAGGTATGTATGTGGTCAAATAGGCGGGCACAGTGATGAGGGGGGGGGCCTCTGACTGGACGATCAGGCACGGGCCTGCTCTGCGGCTGGCGCTACCGAGGGATAAGAGCCCTCACCCCCCCCCCCCCCCCCCCACCCCCTGCTTTTGTGTGCCGGTCTCCTTTCAACATCGTCAAGGAATTCACCAACCCCTCAGCCAACTCCAACGACATCACCCCCTCTCAAGCCCTCTGCGACTCCCTAGCCTCATTCTTCCACAACAAAATCGCTGACATCCACAACAGCTTCGACAACCAACCCGGAAACCAACCCACCCAACCATATGCTGGACCTTCACCCCCCTCGAACATCCTTAATGACTGGAACCCAATCTCCACTGAGGACACCATCCGCCTGATGAACTCCATCCACTCAGGATCCCCAACTGACCCGTGCCCTCACCACATCTTCAACAAAGCAGACTCCATCATAGCACCACACCTCCGAGATGTCATCAACTGCTCCTTCAACTCCGCCACCTTCCCGGAAAGCTGGAAACACGCTGAACTCACCGCCCTTCTGAAAAAACCCACAGCGGACCCCACCGAACTCAAAAATTACCGCCCCATCTCGCTCCTTCCATTCCCGGCCAAAGTCATCGAGAAAGCTGTCAACAACCAGCTCGCCGCTTTCCTCGAAGCCAACAAATCCCTCGACTCCTCACAATCTGGCTTCCGAGCAAAACACAGCACTGAGACCGCCCTCATCGCAGCAACAGACGACATTCGAACTCTACTGGACAATGGAGAGACAGTCGCCCTCATCCTCCTCGACCTCTCCGCTGCCTTCGACACAGTCTGTCACAACACCCTTCTACAGCGCCTCAGAGACGTAGGAATCCAAGGAAAAGCACTGGAATGGATCACCTCATTCCTCACCGGAAGGACCCAGAGAGTCCGCCTCCCACCATTCAAGTCCGAGGCCACTGAAGTCATCTGTGGCGTCCCACAAGGATCCTCGCTCAGCCCCACCCTCTTCAACGTATACATGAGCCCCCTGGCGGCCATCGCTCGCCGACACAATCTCAACATCATCTCCTACGCAGATGACACTCAACTGATCCTATCACTCACCAATGATCCTAGCACCGCCAAAACTAACCTACACGAAGGAATGAAAGAAGTAGCCGAATGGATGAAACACAGCCGTCTGAAACTGAACTCAGATAAAACAGAAGTCCTCATCTTAGGTACTTCCCCCTCTGCATGGGACGACTCTTGGTGGCCGGAAGCCCTTGGGAAGGCACCCATCCCGACAGACCACGCACGGAACCTTGGCGTTATCCTGGACTCTTCACTCTCAATGAACAGACAAGTCAACGCCGTATCCTCATCCTGCTTCAACATTCTCCGCATGCTCAAAAAAACATTTCGCTGGATCCCCACCGAAACCAGGAAAACTGTCACCCACGCCCTGGTCACGAGCCGACTGGACTACGGAAACACCCTCTACGCAGGTACTACCGCTAAACTCCAGAAGAAACTCCAACGAATCCAGAACGCCTCAGCCAGAATCATATTAGACATCCCGCGCAACGAACACATCTCTGGCCACTTGAAAGACCTCCACTGGCTACCCGTCAATAAAAGGATCACTTTCCGACTGCTAACCCACGCACACAAATCACTCTACGACATCGGACCAGAATGCCTCAACTCACGACTGTCCTTCTACACCCCCCCCGCCAACTACGTTCTTCTAGCCAAGCCCTCGCCACTGTACCTCGCATCAACAAGACCACCATGGGAGGCAGATCCTTCTCATACCTGGCTGCTAAAACATGGAACTCACTCCCCACCCACCTGCGCCTTACCCAGAACCACCTAGCATTCAGAAAGCAACTTAAAACGTGGATATTTGACAAGTAATCCCTCCTCCCCTCCCTAAGCGCCTTGAGACCCTCTGGGTATGTAGTGCGCTATATAAATTCCTTGACTTGACTTGACTTGACTCCTCGAGGTAGCCAGTTCGTAATTAGGCCGAATTTTATTTTTTCACAGGCGTGCCCTCTATTACATCAGCGGGCTCGGGGAGCTCCCATTTCGCCTGTCGCCACCACAGTTCCTCGCTCGTTTGTGCACACCTATTACTCGTGCGAGGTATGTATGAGGGCGATTAGGTGGGCGGGAGAGGAGGGGGCCGCACTCGTACTGTTACAAAGAATTTTGCCTACTGCCGGTAGGTAGGAGCCCGGTCACGCGCCAGGGCTGGTTCCCTCGGCTTACTCAGCGTCCATGCAGCAGGGTTCTGGTACTGCTAATTGGTGTTACCGGTCCCGGCCGGAATTTGTTATTGTAATGTGAGGCCTAATCCATCTCTTTTCTACACAGCCTTTCGCCCGTGTGCACCAGCAGTCTCGGGGTGCTCGCCCTTATACTCCGCGGCTCCTCCCCCCCTTTTTCTCTCAACTACAAGCTCGCCAAGGTATGTATTGTGAGGTGGCTGTGACTGGGGGCCTGGGTTGGTTGGGGCGCTGGAGGGCTGTCAGCCTTCCCTCTCCAGGATTTACTTGCTCTGTTCTCCCCCCCCCCCCCCCCCCCCCCAAGTTATAGTCGAGTGCAAATGCACTTGGGGCCTCATGGGTTATTCAGAGTTGTATTCCGTGCATGCAGGGTCAGTCATAACCCCCCTGTGCCTTTATTACTTGGTCTTTCTGTTGCGTTAGGGGGTTTTCAGGCGCCTTTGTGGCACTTTTTCAATTACCCTTATTAGGGGAAGTGGCTAAGCTGTTTTCTTGAAGTATTTGCTCGTGTTGGCTCACGGTTATCTTTCTTACAGACGAAGAACTAAAGGTGTCATGGAGAGTCAGGGGTCCCCTTCGCTATTCACGCAGACGTCTCAGGTCGAGGACTCGGGAATAGGACTTTCTCAGGATCCCCAGATGAAAGCTTTATTGGATTTGATCAAGTCTAATGGGGTGGCGTGGGCCAGCGAACTCTTGACGGCCAACCCCCCCCAAAGCCCCCGGGGCGGTCCCCACCCCCCTGGTGACTGAAATAGACATAGCTGAGGACCCGGCCACGGTGACACGGTGAGGCCCAAGCGCACTAGGAAGCCGACAGTGAAGGACTTCCCAGCGGAACCCCCCCCCCCCAAGACCAGGGCGGCTGATCCTATCAGGAATGTCATTGTGCACTCCCCTGCATCCCCTCCGGCGGTGACTCGGGTTTGCCCCCCTCACCCCCGCGCCCGGTGGTGTCCAGTGCTGAATTTGCCACCCGGGAAGATCTGGGTAAGCTCACAGACACATTGGCTGTGTTTATGTCCGAGATCAGAGCGGGTTTGCGTGCCGCCCCGGTGCAGTCTTCCAATTCGGTGCATTCCCAGGTGGTGCCGCCGGCGGCCGTGGCCCCCCTTCTCTGCACTGGGGAGGTAGATGCTGCCAGAGTTTGGTGTGGGCCTTCTGTTTCAGGGGGGGATACAGGTATAGCACCGGCGAGCCGCCTGGCGGAGGTGGCTGCCATGCCAGGAAACACGCTACAAAGTGGGGTTTCTACGCTTTCCCAGGTGCCGCCTCCCGCTCCACTGGTCCACCACGAGGTCCCGGAGCCCGCAGTGGCTCCTGCCCTGTCCCAGGTGGTGGTCCTGTCGCCCCCTACGCCCTTGGTGATCCCTGCCCCTTCGGGAGCAGCCTCCCCGGCCTCATTGGTGGCACCCTCCACGCCTACAGTGTTGATGACCATGGCGCCACTTTTATCAGGCAAATGCTCCCTCGCCTGGCAGGTTCCACAGGCGGCGAAGGAGGGCATCTGGCGTAGAGAATTTATTGACATTTTTTCTCTCTTGATGTTGGGTGCTGATGGGGTGGATGTGAGACGAATGGGTTCTAAAGATGAGGAGAAGAAAGCACGTTTTCAGTCTTGGCCGGAGAAAACGATCAAGAACTGGCGACAGGCCTTCTCGATTCTGGCAGCGGTAATCACTGAGCGCTTCCCAGATCAGGCACAGGGTTTATTCCAATATAGCAGTGTTATTACCAATGAAGCGGAATCTTCGTCCGGCATGGGGTGGTACTTGTACGACTGTGAGTTCCGCAAAAAAATGTCTGTCTGCCCTGAGTTGGATTGGGACCAAGTTGAGGTTGGACTCTGGATGATGCATATGGGTAAAGCAAAGTCTGAAAGCGGGGGTAAAACGAGTGTTCAGGCTAAGAAGGTGGAAAATGATAAAGTGTTTACAAAGAAGATGGGTAATTTCAGGCAGTCCTTTCGTGGGGGGTGAGGAGGGGGGAGCTTCAACAGACAGTTCACTAAGAAGAACTTCTCATCTACATGCAGATTGTTCAATGCAGGTAATTGCACCTGGGGGAAGGCATGTAGGTTTGCCCATGCCTGCAGCAAATGCGGTGGTTCCCATCCCGAGTCAGCTTGCGAGAAACGTAATGCCACCGCCAGCGCAGCCAGTAAGGACAAATGAGACCTCCTCCCCGCCTGCGCTCCCTCCCTCGCCTGCCCTTCAGGACCCCCGTCCCACTGTTTTGCCCAGCGGAGACCCCCCCTTTCTGCATTCCAAAGGCCCATCCCCAGTCCTCATTCCCAGCCTGTTGGCCCTGCTGCGAGTTTATCCCAATGAGAAGGACAGGGATGTCCTGACTTTAGGTTTCCTTGAAGGTTTCAAGATCCCATATCAGGGTCCGAGAGTCAGCAGGGATGCAGAGAACTAAAAATATGTTAGGGAACTCCCTGAGGTGGTGGACAAGAAAATATGTAAGGAGGTGGCTCTGGGGAGGGTAGCGGGCCCGTTCATGTCCCCCCCCCCTCCCTGACTTTGTGGTGTCACCCTTGGGTGTGGTCCCCAAGAAAGATCCTGGGGCATTTAGGTTGATCCATAACCTTTCCTTCCCAGAGGGCAACTCTGTCAATTCCTGGATTCCAGAAGGGGCCTGCTCTGTCTCGTACTGTTCCCTTGATATGGCCATTGACTTAGTGAGGAGAGCGGGCGAGGGGGCCTGGCTTGCTAAGGCAGACATTGAGGCAGCATTCCGCTTGTTGCCTGTGCACCCAGACAGCCAGCACCTGCTGGGCTTCAAGTGGAAGGGGAGGTTCTATTTCAACAAATGTATGCCAATGGGTTGCGCTGTCTCTTGTGCTTTCTTTGAGGCATTCAGCACCTTCTTACAATGGGCCCTCACAGCGAAGTATGGAGTGTCAGATGTGTCTCATTACCTGGACGACTTCCTCTTCTTCGGGAGGAAGGGCACTCAGGAATGTCAGGAGGGCCTGGATTGTTTCATTGACTTGGCTAGTCACTTGGGAGTGCCTTTGGCGCCGGGCAAGACTGAAGGTCCGGCTCAAGTCTTGACCTTCTTGGGCATAGAGCTTGACACACTTCAGGGGGTGTCGCGACTCCCGGCGGAGAAGGTACTTGGTCTGAAGCAGGATATTCAAGACTTGCTGGGTAGAGATAAGGCACCACTGGGGGTCATCCAGAGTCCCCTAGGCAAACTGAACTTCGCCGCCAGGGTCATCCCGTTGGGGAGGGTTTTCGCGAGGCGCCTAGCCAGGGCTACTGCCAAGGTCCACAAACGTTACCACTTTGTCAAATTGTCCTCAGGCCTCAAGAAAGATCTGCAAATGTGGGCTGAATTCCTCTCTGATTTTAATGGTACTGTCATTTGGAGGTCGCCGTGGGTGGAGAGCCCAGAGTTGAGTATGTTCACTGACGCCTCCGGTCGGGAGGGCTTTGGGGCAATTCTGGGAGAGCTGTGGTGCGCGCAGGAATGGCCCAATGCTTGGCGCAAGCGCGGGATTACCTCTAACATAACTGTCCTTGAACTTTTTCCTATTGTGGTGTCATTGCATCTCTGGCCAGGTACACTGTCTAATAGGAAGGTTTTGTTTTGATCAGACAATATGGCAGTGGTGCAGGCAATCAATGGTCAAACCGCTAGTTGCCCGCTAGTACTGTCCCTACTCCGAGAATTGGCCATCAGGAGCCTGCGCTGCAATATGGAATTTAGAGCTAGGCACATTGCGGGGGTCACTAATGTCGCAGCTGACGCTCTTTCTCGTTTTCAGTGGGACCGTTTCCGGGCGGCATGCCCACAGGCGAGAGAGGAGATGACCCCCTTTGCACCAGGACTTTGGCGCATCTTGGAGTGGAGCAGGAATTGAGAGAATTAGGGGAGAAATCCTTAGCGCCGGGTACAAGGAGACGCTATGCGAGTCACCGATCCACTTTCCATAAAGCCATTTCTGACTTAGGTTTACAAGCCTTGCCACTGGAGGGCAGAGTCCAGGCATTTGTTGTGTGGGCAAAGAAACAGAAGAAATCCCACTCCTGGGTTTGAGGCCAACTAGCGGCCATTAGTCATAAGGCGAGGTTGTGCGGGGGGAGTGATCCAGCCAAGACCTTTGTGATTAGGGCCACCTTGAAAGGTTGGGCTCGGGAGGAACCTAGGATCCCGGATGACAGGTCCCCCATTGACTTTCCCTCGCTTCAGGCAATGTTATTGGTTGTGCGGGCGGTTGTGCAATCTCAGTACGAAGCGGCCCTATTTTCTGCTGCTTTCATCTTAGCATTCTTCGGGGCTTTCCGGAGTAGTGAGCTGGTGGCTCGCTCTAAGGCAGATCTTTCTGGGGACGCTCTGGGAGTGGAGGATATTTCTTTTGGGGAGGGTTTGTCCATCACGCTCAGGCGGTCCAAGACTAATCAAACTGGCAAAGGGTCTGTCATTAGGCTCTCTCCCCTTGGGGATCCTCGCTTCTGCCCGGTGTCAGCCTTACAGGCCTTCCTGGCTATTCGGCCTGCTGGGCCGGGTTACCTCCTCGTCCATACTGACTTCAGCCCCTTGACCAAATATCAGATGGACAAAATTATGCTTGCCTGCCTGGACAGGGCTGGTTTGTTAACACAGGGGAAGAAGTTTTCCAGTCATTCTTTCCGCATAGGGGCGGCTACATCTGCTTTCCGAGCGGGAATGCAGCCAGATAAGGTTCAATTAGTAGGGCATTGGGAGTCGTCTTGCTATAAACGTTACATTAGACCCTGATCGTTTTTCCCATTCATGTACTTTTGTGTGCTTTGTTTGCTGTGTTGTGATGTGGCGACTTTGCCGTTTTTCTTGTATTTAACTCAATAAACACCCTTGAATATATTGCGTCTTTCTTTGACAGGTTCAAGAGTGTGGGTCGTGGGGCACTCCATGGTCGACAGACTGGGCCGGTGGGCAGCGATCAGGCATTGGACTAGTGGCTTTACGAGCATGAACTGTGTGTGGTTGGGTTTCCCTGGCATGCGCTGGAATAGCTTGCTTTACCGGCTCCGGGAAGCCCTTGCCTTGGCTGGACCCCCTCCCCAGCACTTGATAATCCACTTGGGTGGCAATGACATTACAAACCTGGGGAGA
This sequence comes from Lissotriton vulgaris, assembly GCF_964263255.1. Classification (NCBI taxonomy): domain Eukaryota; kingdom Metazoa; phylum Chordata; class Amphibia; order Caudata; family Salamandridae; genus Lissotriton; species Lissotriton vulgaris. The sequence goes on along the minus strand of NW_028245186.1, from coordinate 206,459 downwards.
TCTACTTTGCTGCATAAGATGAAGACTGACTTGGGGATCATCTGTGGGCTTATGCGTGAATGCGAGGTCTGGTGGTCTGAAATTGTGCCCAGGAGATCCTGGCGGGGTGCTAAGTCTAGCGAGGCAATTGAGAAGTCTAGGAGGCAGATCAATGCGGCCATGAAAAGGTTCACCCAGCGTAGAGGTCTAGGCTTTATCAAACATGACATGATTCAAGATAAAGTTAAAGGTTATTTTGAGGCGGATGGGGTTCACCTTACGCCCGTTGGCTTAGACCTCTTCCTCCTTGATTTAAAAGAAGCACTCATGAACAAGGGTTGCAGGTAGCGAAGGTAGCAATGGTGGGGGGCCCGTGTGGCAGCGGGTACCACCGCACGGGCTGTGGCGGAGTTACTGGGCGATCCGGAAGAAGAGAGGTGCAAACAGTGTACTTCAGCGGGCACATAGGGGTGCCAGAGCCTAACCTGTAACCTCATGGGAGGTGCAGGAATTCGTGTTGGCGCCCCAGTAGTCCTTCGGGCGTTTGTGGGCCTGTGCAACCGGGGGTTTGCCAAGTCACGCCCCGCAATGGGCGTGTCAGTATATATTATGGTAATTGTGCAGCAGTTGGGTGGTTCGCCACTGTGCTGTTTGGCTCAACAGGCGGGCAGGTGGCGAGAATGCGGCCTGCCCTTGGATCGCCCGTAAGTTAACCCACCATCATTACATATGTTGTATGTAATAAACCTGAAGCAAATTTTTCCCAAACCTAACACTTGTGTTTGTATGTTATTTGCGGGTTTGGGCATTGTGGGGCGGGGATATCTGGTGGCCCTGATGTGACTATGCGCTTGCCCGAGGCCACGCAGTGGCCATAAAGAGGGCGGGCTCCTAGTCTCAGAAGGCTGCCCCGCCCCTGTATGATGACCAGCTTTCTCCTCCCCCCCGGTTGGAGGAGGCAGGCTGTGTCGCACGTCCGGGGCGGCTGGAAGGGGCCTCCAGGGGTACTTTAGTTCCCTGTCCCTGTTGGAGGGCCTCTTTGCCGCTCCGGACGCCATCGCGCGGGCTCATCGGGACACTCTTTTCCCACCCTTCCTCGAACCCAGAGTGTCAGATTGAGGGGGGATGTTGGGGAGCTTTAATGTGTTCCTTTATCGTTGCAGGCGGAGTTACTGGGCGATCCGGAAGAAGAGAGGTGCAAACGATGTACTTCAGCGGGCACATAGGGGTGCCAGAGCCTAACCTGTAACCTCATGGGAGGTGCAGGAATTTGTGTTGGTGCCCCAGTAGTCCTTCGGGCGGTTGTGGGCCTGTGCAACCGGGGGTTTGCCAAGTCACGCCCCGCAATGGCGTGTCAGTATATATTATGGTAATTGTGCAGCAGTTGGGGGGTTCGCCACTGTGCTGTTTGGCTCAACAGGCGGGCAGGTGGCGAGAATGCGGCCTGCCCTTGGATCGCCCGTAAGTTAACCCACCATCATTACATATGTTGTATGTAATAAACCTGCAGCAATTTTTCCCAAACCTAACACTTGTGTTTGTGTGTTATTTGCGGGTTTGGGCATTGTGGGGCGGGGATATCTGGTGGCCCTGATGTGACTATGTCGCTTGTGTGTTTTCTGCGGAGCTACTGGATCCTGCAGCAATTATGCCCCCGAAAACGGCTGCCTCAGCTGCGGCGGCTAGAGCGCGGGTAGCGAAGGCTGCCAGAATCCTCCGCAAAGAGGCTGAGCGGCAGCAACAGGAGGAATCACTGGACGATGAGGAAGGAGGCAGCACCCTTTCTAAGACAGGGAAGTCCAAGACTAGAAAACAGCAAGCCTCATCAGAGCGCTCCCCGAGGTAAAGAGCAGAACTCCAAGGAGGCCCACAACCACTGCAGCACAACGAATGCCACATTTCCAGCCCTCAAATACCTCGAAGACATCCTTGGGCACCTACACTCTGCTGGCCAGCGCCGTTAATGGGACCTCCCTTAGCCCTTACATAATGAAACTCTTCCACACATTTGCCTCCTATACTCCGTGCATAAAATACACACTAGAGCCTTGAAGGGCCTGTTGCAGGTGGACATATGGCAACGCTGCCTCTCCACGTCAGAGGCCCGAGAATATTATAAACTTCTCTTCTCGTTGTTTTGCTTCTGTCCCAGCCCAGTTTGGTTGCACTCTTGATCCACGGAGCATTGGAGGCAGCCTTTTGCCTCATGAATTCTCATTCTGCAGCGCCCTCTGCTGGGAGCATGTATGAGGAAGGAGTGGCAGGACAGAGGCTAACGGGGGCATCCCAGCGTTGCCCGTTGCCGTACGTTGTCCAGGAGGACACCTACACATGTTGTGGGCGAGGAGGCATGATCATAACGCTGGGGGTGCTCAAAGTTACATTCCCTCAGCCCGCACTGAGAATGAGTTGCAAAGCTGCTCACGAGCCACTTATGAACAGTTCTTTATTGCTGTGATTGTCGCACTGCTCCTGGTGAATTCACTCGCTATATTACACTGCCGCTTGTCTCCTTAGAATTTATTTGCATACTCTTCAAAGAAAGTGCTAAATGAAGAGCTAAACGGGTTTTGAGCTCTGAAGCGGTTGTTAAATTCCTTTAAAAGTCAGCAGCTTCTCCTGATATCGCAGGCAACATTTAAAATAGCTGGTAGCACGATGACTTGACCTTAGTTTGTAGAATTCTTCATTCGTATTCAACATCGGACAGCCTGTCTAAATGATGAGGGCAGACTTGCTGTGATGGAACCGTTTCCTCTCGCCCTCTCCTGGTTGAGATGAAAGCTGCAAGCTCTGGACTGACACATCAAACAGGGGCTGATGGTGTCGCTGTCGCTCGCAGGCGCTCGTCGTCTTTGTTACGGGCCAAGAAGGTCACTGGTTCTTAGTAATTAAAGACTCGCTCGAGAGGGTGGTTCCTTGGCATCAGGTTTAACTAACTCCCAATGCGTGTCTTTATTTCTTGTGCTAACCCCCTCGCCCCCAATAAAGAAAGACAGGATCGTTGCAAACACGGGGCTCTCTGGGACACGTCCGCTAATAGGATCGCAAAGGCAAATGGGAAATCCGGAGTACATCCTGGCATTGGCGGAATATGCGGGGAATATGAGGCGCATCCTAAGGCGCTGGATGGTCAGTGGTGGTTAATTAGTTACATGAAACGTGATTCTGCCTTATTATGGGGTAACTGTGCATATGATGACAACGACTGGTGTGTGATGTGACACTTTGGTATATAAAAGCGATGGCAATCATTGATGCAGGCTGTAATTTGAGTGTATATCCCATCTGTGGTTATACTGAATAAGCAGCTACCTATATCATTTTCATGTGAAATCTTTTTATTGATGTCATCACTACGCTTTTACAAGTGCCTTATTAACCTTCAAATTCGCTTGAAAATGCACCATTTGCCCGATCTTTCTTCAAAATGTTCAAGGGAAGTACCCTCCCCCCTCTCCCCCCCCCCCCCCCCCCCCCCCACCAGCCTTTATGACAGTTGGGCGAGCTCACTACGCTCGCTTGATACACTGATACACATCAGTCATCTGATTTTTTTTTTACGCCTCACCACTTTCAAATGTCACCAGCCGCCCCTGTCTGGAAGGTGCTTGTGTGTTGTGAAGCAGAGGCTACCGAGAGCACAATGAATGATCACTCAGTTCCATCTGCGAGGAGCCAGGGGTTTCTCGGGTGCCTGGCTCCACCTAGCGGCCACTGTGGGTTTGACATGCACTGATTGCGGTTCATTACTGGCGCTCCACAGGGAGTTTCCAGCCCAGCCCTGCCCTGCCCTGGCAGGTCGAGGACCTGCTTCGTCTCGCACGAGCTCAAAACTGTCTTGAAGATTTATTTATTTTGAAGACAAGATGACAAAGGAGGGGCATGACGTTGTAAATTAATTTTGGTCCAACAACTGAACTGACTGACTTTGCTCTTTCTTTTTACGCTTTACAACTTTATTCCGTGGGTACAGTTTTGAGTGTGATCTGTCATGTGCTTTTCAGACTCCACTCGGAGTCGATGATGGGCCCCCTGGGGGGCTACTGGGGTTTGGGCGGCTCTGAGGGATCACAGACGCTGGATGATCAGATGCCAGATATGGGTTTGGGGTGGTGATTTTTGTGTCCAGATGTGTTTCTGTGGCATTACAGTTAGAGAGACTTCAGTCCCACAGGCAGAGGTCTCAGGATGACGTTGCCACGGTTTGCTGACACCGTTCGCTCTCTGGGTGCAGTGCTTCTCTTAGACCCACAGGGGGCGCCAGAGTGCTGCCACAGAGTCACAGGGGAATGAGTGGGTGGAGCCTAACGAGAGTGACGGCACAAGCTCCAAGCTGAAGAGATCAGTCTGCCACTGAGTGACTGTGCGTGCTTGACGTGAATGTTCTAGAATATCAGTGTATAGGGTGACCAACCGTCCGTAAATTTCACGGACCGTCCGTAATTGGGACCTCACGTCCGTTGTCCGTGAGGATCCCTTTTACGGACGCCTTTTGTCCGTAATTTTAGCCATTTCAGGGAGCAGCACTGCTCCCCTGTGAGAGGCCTTAGCCCCTTGCTCTCCTCCCCGAGCTCAAGTGGATCCCCACCCCGCCCATTGTCATTCTGTATTCCTGCTAATTGCCACATCCAGAATCACAATGGGGCAGTCTGGGCTCCTATAAGGACTTCCCGGAAATTCTGAATTATTCAAATTGGTGGGGGATTTATTCTAATGGACGAACTTTCAATTGTTTTGCTATATAAGCAGATACAATCTCAACTCGGCCTGGACACACACGTATTTTGTCACACAAAGTTAGAATTGCTGAATTCATTGAAATGGTTCCTATTCTGCACAGAATGTTACCAGTATAGTGCGGCGACCCGTGGGAGGGGGTGGAAAACTCCCCACTTAATAGACACTTTGCACAGCCATGTGGGAATTGGTTCCTCTTTCTGAATCTAAACGTGTCCCTTTTGAGTATGGAGCGGTTGTAACTCACTCAAGTATCGGGATATATGTCGTTACAACGCGCGCGTTACAACGACCTACCATTACAACGCGGTTGTAACAACGCAAGTCGTTACAACGACTTGCGTTGGGGGGCGCAAATTTAAAACATTTAAATTACTATTCCAACACCAGTCCCCGTGGATAGCAGGGAAGGTGTTGAGATAGTAAATTAAATGATTTACTATCCTCGAGCGCCCCCCAGCGCAATGCGTTGTAACAACTTTCGTTGTTACAACCGCGTGGTAATAGTAGGTCATGGTAACGCGCGCGTTGTAAACGTTGCGCACCCAAGTATCGTCATTGCTGACTCCAGTTCACGAGAACTGTGCATTTTAGATAGCAACGAGTGCTCTCAACTTAAACGGGCGACTTTATTGATACCATACCAAGATGCTGGAGGATAGCTGCCAGCCACTAGCGTCTTCAGAGGGGGCCAGATGGTGCCCTGCTCTATTTGTTCAGCCTTAGAGAATGCAAGATTGCTCAAGGAGTTCCATGCTCACTGCTGCCACTTGAGATGGTGTCACAAGTCCGAATCCCAACAAAGCTGACTCAGCCTATCATCCTGCTAAGGACGGTAATATGAGTCATATGGCGGCCTCCTCCCGCCTCAGTGTACAGCATGGCCTAAAACAGTTTATATAAAGAAGCTTGAGAAACAAGTTAAAAATAACGGGTTATAGTTCTTTCAGTGTGGCATCATTTTCGAACTGACCCATTTTCAATATTATATTCAACAGCCATGATTGCTGCTTTTTCATTTTAAGCAACTAACAACCATTGACAAAGCCAATAGTCCTGGCTTGTTGTAGGTGCAATGCACTATATATCCGGATGCAATGACAGAAACAACATTATGCCAGTCGGGCAGAACACTATGCTAAGCACATATTTTTAGCCTAGGTGTTTTAAGCCACACCCTTAATTACATCGAAGACCCCCTTTCAAGAGACCCCAAAGTTTTTTTAACCCACTTAAGGCCCTGGAAACACCACCATGTCACCGTCACCTCACGTCCTGGCACTGTGCATCATGCATGAATCATGACTTCTAAGTTTTCAGATTACCTATGTGCAGGGGCCTAGTGAACCCTCCCCCACCCCACCCCTTGCTTTAGGAAGTACAGAAAGATGAAGTTCTTGATGGGCCTCCTCTATCTGCGACTCTGCAGACAAAGGCTCAGCTCATAATGTGAAAAGGTGGGTGAGTAAATAAGTGAAGGATTGGCTGGATGGATTAGTGAAAGGAAGAATGAAAGGGTGAATGGATAGATAATGAAAGAAAGGATGGATGAGTGAGTGAGTGGAAGGATGGATGAGAGGAAAGGTAAATAGATGGATGTTTGGGTGGGAGGATAGATGGATGGGTAAAAGGGTGGATGGGTGAGTGAAAGGATGGTTGGATAAGTGAAAGGGTAGCTGATGGGCAAGTCAATTGGTGGATGGATGAGTGAAAGGATGGATGGATTGATGAATTGATAAGTGAAAGGGTGAATGAATGGATGAGTGAAAGGGTGGATGTAAGGATTGATGAGTGAGTGAAAGAGGGTAGATGGACAAAAGGATGGATAGATGAGTGAAAAAGTGAAAGGATGGATGGATGAGAGAACGGATGGATGGATGAGTGAATGGATGGATGAGTAATAGGGTCAATGGACGGATCCATGAATGGATGCGTAGATGGCTGAGTTGGTGGAAGGATGGATGGATATGTGAAAAAGGGATGGAGAGAGAAAGGAAGGATGAATGACGGAAATGGTGAATGGGTGGAAAGATAAGTGACTGAGTGGATGGATGAGTAAGTGAAAGGATGGCTGGATGGGTGAAAGGGTAAATGGCTGGATGGATGAGTAAATAGATGGATGGGTGGAAGAGTGGAAGGATGAGTGTATGGATGGACGAGGTGAAAGGGTGGATGGATGAATAATGGATGGATAAGTGAAAGGGTGAATGGAGGGATGGATGAGTGAAATGATGGATGGAAGGATACATGGTGGGTAGGTTTGTAAATGGTTGAATATGTTTGGATATAGATGGGCATATAGATGGAAGGACAGAATGAATGGTGAAGACTGAATGATAGCTAAAAGAATGAGTACACCTTGTAGCACCCCTTATCTTAAGTAATATTTCCTATACATTGACTTTCACGTTTATATGAGTCATTGTCTCTATATGATGTCTGTGTATTGTAGCGTTCTCCGACACCCTGCCCTACATACTTGGGATGAGTAGCACTATAAAACAAATTAAATACACATGAGAGATGATCTATGTGGAGATGAGGGGCACCATTGGAGGGTAGTAGCAAGGCTTGACTGGTTGGACCGGGCATCAGGTGTTTCCCTGAGAGGCTGGAAATGGGGGGGGGGACTGCAAAGTTCCTTGTATTTCCAGTAGTTTTCAATCAACAATAAAAGCAGCCCCACTTGTATTCAGGTATGGTTCACCATTCTCTGGTGTCTAATACCTACTGGAGCAAGATGAGAGTTTTGAATCGTCTAAATTAGCAAGGTGCGGGCATACTGAAAAACCATGAAGTGCACGATTGTCTCAACCTAATAGAGACTTATTTTGACTTGTACTTAAATGGTTGTCTATTTACTTACTTTTATACTATTGCGCGACCTCCTCTGACGTGTCCGTAAAACCTACCTTTTGTCCCAAAGTTTTGTCCTGAATTTTGACCTCCTGTCCTGAATTTTTGTCCTGAATTTTGACCCTTTGTCCTGAATTTTTACACTCACCGTCCTGAATTTTCACCAATGCCAGTTGGTCACCCTATCAGTGTATGAGGAAGCGCCTCGTGGCCTTACTTCCATTGCACAGGCCCCCGCAGCCCCTGTGGCCTTGGGGTCCCCAACACTTGAACGAGCCCCATTCATCTGAAGGCCAATCAATATCTGTGAGATAAGGGAGACACTGGGGCCCTCTTCACATTCTTCAGGGGAGGGGGCGGGGCGGGGCTTCTTGCAGCCCTAGTTATCTTCCCGGAGAACCATGGCAATAGAAAGGGGAGACTTGAAGGTGGGACTGCAACCTTGGGGCTCCAAGGGAGGAACAGCATAGGTCTAAAGTACCTCAAGCCGCCTGCAGGCAGATGCACAAGGAATCACTCATCCCAAGGGACAGAGCTTTCCATGGTGGAGCAGGTGCAGTGCACCGGGGCCCAGAGGACTGAGGGGTCTACTGAACCTTCATTACTGCTGCGTTTTACTCCTCAACTAGAAGTTGGGGGTGACTTGTCCTTGCCTGCAGTGGGGCCCATGGCACTCTTGCTAAGACACTACTCTTCCTATGGTCATCTCTGCCTCTTGCAAAAGCCATCTGGGGAGAGTGCTGAGCTGAAGAGCCCTGGACTCTTTGGGGTCCCTGTAGGATTGGCATTATCTGCCGGAACAAAGGAAGCTTTGAACCCCGACTTCCGGTGAACTCTTGGTGACACTAAGCTTACTTTGTCCAAGAACTCATCTGCCACTAAGGAAGGCCAGAGAGCCTCCTTGTAGGGTAGCATTACCCCATGCCTAGGTGAGTGGTATGGAGTGGACCCCTGTCTCAAATACTATTACCCGCTAGGGCGAGCATGAGCTCAGAATGAGCGATACTGACCGCGTGAGTGAATACTGGAGTGCCTAACAAAGCTACCCCAGAAGTCAGTGCAACCACACCATGTAAGCGTCTGCACTAAATAACTAGCATTGGCAAAGTCACTAGGTCTGGTTTGTTTGTGAAGTCACAATTTCTGACTGCTGCTGCTCGACTTTTAGTAGGGGGTAAAAAAAGTGCTACCCACAAGAGTTTCCTGGCCTAAAGCTTGCATGCATGTGCGCGTGAAGGCACGCAGCCACCATCTGCCCACCATCTGCCTTTCTTATCTCTTCCTCGCCATTATTTTCAGGCAACCATTGCTTGTCTTTATTATCTTTCTCTCCCTTGCACACTTTTTAGGTCTCGACTATTATTTCCCGCAGGGATGGATAGTCGAGATTATAGTAGGCAGTTCAAAACCTCTACCAAACTTACGGATCGCGAACAGTTCATGTGAGTATGCACGTGCACACCATCGCCAGCCACATCACATGACCATTTGTCTGTGCCTCGCATCAGACTTCTGTGGTAAATATTTTACCGAATCTATTTTTCCCGTATAATTATCATTACAAGACAGCTCATAAAAATGAAAGGCAGAGTCCGTGGTATCTGAGTTTTACGGGGTTTATTAGAAAAACCTCGAGGTTGGAGATCATGTTCCGTCACCACTAGGGTTCGGGAAGGGATAGTCAACGTTTTATTAACATTACACATTATATATAGTAGGAAAACATAATTGAATCCAATACAGTAGGCGTAACAGGTGAAAAAGAGCGAGATAAGAGCACATGTGCGTAATAGGAGGCGTGAAAATAGGCGTACACGAAGGCGTGCACTGTACATGTCAGAGGAACGTCATAGGAATCGTCACATGTGGGTGGGTGCATAGAGAAGGTTGCAGAATCAGCAGAAAGGTGTGGATGCGCGCGCAGCTAGCATGACGTGACATAGATGTGGTAACTGGGGAGAACTTTAACACTAGTAGAGGAGACAGAAGTCTGGGATGTCAGAACGACCTGGACCTATAACATATCTGATATCTTATGTTTGGAGGATGTATTATCTGGAGTAAAAGGTCTCTCGGGCAGAGGCTATTCTATACTAAATGCTAGTGCGTGCATATGTGTCTACGTGTCTACGTGCAGGGCCATGAGCCTACTATGGCAACGGGAACCGTAAATTACTTGCATGGAGGCAGGAAGGCTTGCTCTTTGCTCTGCAGCCGGGGAGATGTTTACCTAAATCACTAGACAGGAATGTATTTTAGAGGAGGCTGAACAGATAACTTGAAGGCAAAATACGGTTTTGGCAGGCAGGCCAGGTTGAGCCAGGCACCGCTTCGCTTGGCAGGAAGTAAGGCAGAGGTCAGGGATATGTGTTCAGGCTGCAGTATTCAGAGGCAGAAGGCAGAAAGGGCTCAGAGACAGAAATCAGGGCCTAGCTCGGCAGAGCCAGGAAAAACGTAAAAGTGTACCATGTAAAGACGTTGGCATGGTATAGTTAGGAACTGAATTATCGATCCATTCATGGTGGATCTGAAAGAGGACATGTTAACGTTGGACGCAAATGTATTTGCGTCTTCATATTCGGTCATGGAGGGAAATTACATGTACTAGAAGCACGTACATGGAGACGTTGGGGTACACGTTAGGGGACATACTTGACCATAAAAATTTCAATTACCTCATTCCCTCCTTGTCCCCTACGGACCCTTCAGGATATATCTATTCTCATGAGTCCATCTATCAGTTCATATAACATCATTTGCTCATCTTTTTTCATTCGAGCGCGAGAACGTGGACTTGGATGGGGAATACATGATCTGGCGCACAAGCCGCAAATCGCTGGCCCACATTGTAGACATAAGCAACAACTAAATACTATGAGGAGGGCTATTCCAAGGAAGGATAGGACTTTCCATCCCCAGGCTGATATTACGCTCCAGAGCCAACCGGACCAGGTCCAGGTGCCTGGATTCTGGTGTATCTGACTAGCAATCTTGTGGAGCCGAGTTATGGCTCTGTATACTGACGGTGCATTATTTGGAATGAAAACACAACAACTGGATCCGATGACTCTACAAGCCCCGCCCCTATCTGCCAGGATGACGTCAAGGACGAGACGATTTTGAAGAACAACAAGTCTCATAGCAGACTGCTCTTCTGTTAAGTTACCCAGGGCAAAAGTAGTTTCATTCACTACAGCTTCAAGGGTTCTGGTCAATCTACGTATCAGTTTACTGTTAGAGACAGTTCCTAAATAGGGAAAGAATCCTTTATTGAAATCTGTGTATTGTTCCCATGTTGTTTCAGTGTAATCGACAATTGGGAGATCTCTCTTGGGTCTAACATGAACGAGATGGGAATTTCTGTGGTAATCAGGTGGGGCTAGAAAAATAGGCGGCAATAGGAATGCGATATAGCAAGTACCATCCCAGTCTGGAGGTAAACGTATGTAAGCCGTATGACCACAAATGAAATAGGAATGTCGGGAAGCTTTAAATGTGGACTTGCCTTTGTCACTGAATTCAATAACAGTATTACAATCACTGTGTCCTAAATGTACTGAACCATTCTTTCTAACGCATAGGTCACCTTTCACTGGCAAAACTAAAATTGAAGGTGAGTTCGAACTAGTTTCTGACTGGACATTCAAAATCATGAGGTCAAGTGTAAAATTACCTAATCCATATACTTCGTTTTCTAGATCAGTACCTGTCATTTGGGGAAGACCCTCCTTGTCAGGGAAACATGCCTTATTCATAACTGTGTTCAGGTCTCCCCATATCCAATTACCCTGGGAAACATCGGACTTACTGTCTAACGAGGACATCAATGTAAACCATGCACCACATGAACCATTATGTGTAAACGGATAAGGAAAAAGAGGCAAGTCTCCCGTCATTTTCTGGTAGGGAGGGAGTCGGCCACATACCCAGCAATTAGTAGCATTGCTGGTCTGATGGGAATGATGTAACATACGGATGAAGGAATTGTTACGCAGTGCAAGTCGGTAAGAAAGCTCGTGCGGGGGCAGATCACTGAAGGTGTGGTCTGCAGTGTCATTGAAAGAAGAATGTGTTTGTATAGGAAAATATACATGTAACATATAGCTTAAGCATATAATCATAAGACTCAGAAAGAACATGATAAGTAAAGTAACGATACATCTGCTTCGCAGATTCTTGCAATATTTCTGTTTCTTGATCTCCTGTCTCTCTCTCTCATTATGGGGGTCTAGCTTGTACATGTCAGGAACCTGTCTAACTGCTTCACCCAGGGGGGACTTAAACAATTAAACTGTCTGACTTACTAGACCTCAATTTTAATTTGTACTCCTGGGACGGAGTTTTCTCTACCAGGGGGAGTTTAGTATCAGTTTCTGGAATGTGAAAATCCTGGGAGTCAGTTTTTGGCAGAAGTCCATAGCACTTTTTTACGTGGCTCGAGTGGAACCACTTTTTTCTTCCTTCTAGTTTTACGGCGGTCCTCGTTGTCATCAGAACGATCTTCGGCTCCTTCCAACGGGGCTCCAGAGGGCTCGACCGGTCAAAATTGCATGTATACACATAGTCGCCAGGGACGATCTTGTGTGGCTTCACCTCGGTGTTGTCTGGAAAGGCTGCTGCAACCTGTGAACGACATGATTGTAGTGCAGACATCAAGGAAGCAAGGTAATCTGTCAGCATATTACTGTCAACATCAGTCAATTTACGAGGCAGAGGCGTCCCCCACATATTCGGTGGCCGGCCAAAAACCACCTTATACGGGGATAGCCCTGTTCTAGAATGGGCTACCATTCGCATATAGAAGAGGGCAACTGGAAGAGCTACTATCCAGTCTACTCCTTTCTCTGCACAGACCTTGGCAAGACGTGTTTTCAGAGTCTGATTGTGTCTTTCGACTAATCCAGCTGCTTCGGGATGCCGAACACAGTGGAATTTCCACTGATAGCCTAACAAAAGGGAAACTTGCTTCATGAGCTCGGACGAGAATGGCTGTCCGTTATCTGAATACACGACACGAGGCAAACCATACCTCGGGAAAAATTCACGAACCAACTGCTTGGCAGTGGTCGGGTCAGTGTAATCTGGGACTGGATATGCTTCTGTCCATCGGGAAAGTGCACATACAACTACGAGGACGTACTTGAATCCTCGACAACGGTCCATCTGGATATAATCCATCTGGAGGACTTCAAAAGGGTGATCAGGAGGATGAAATCCACCTTGCTCGACGGGAATGCTTTTACCTGGGTTGAACTGACAACAGATCATGCAAGTACGCACTTTCTGTTTTGCTGCTGCTCGTAAATGCTTATTGAACCAAAGGTTTTGAATACTGTCTAACATAGCTTTTTCTCCTAAATGTGCAGGACTATGTGCTGTGTTAATGATAACTTGAACCATAAAGTCGGGGAGAAACCAAGTGGATTTTCCCTTCGTCATCCATCCCTGTTCTGTCTGGATCCCTCCTAGTTCTGTCCATTTCTTGATTTCATCTGGGGTAGCATGTGTCTGTATGTCAATTACATCTAGTGCGGGATCCCTAACTGTCATGCAATGTGTTGGAACTACTGTCTTTGTCATATCAATCTGAATATGAGTCTGTGCTGTATGTTTGGCTGTTCGATCTGCCAGGTCGTTACCCTGGGAAATGGTATCTGTGACTTTCGTATGTGCCTTACACTTCATGATGGCTATGGCTGTGGGCAAATGTATTGCTTCTAACAGAGCTTGAATGAGGGGACCGTGCTGTATCTTGGCACCGTGGGAAGTTAAGAAACCTCTTTCTTGCCAGAGGACTCCGAAGTCGTGTACAACTCCGAATGCATAACGGGAATCTGTGTATATGTTAACTTTCAGGTTCTTGGCTCGAATACAGGCTTGAGTCAGAGCGATGAGCTCTGCTGCTTGGGCAGACAGTGTGTCAATACGATGTGTTTCTATGACTTCGGTTTCAGTGGTCACTGCATATGCGGCCACCAACTCTCCTGTACTTGTTCTCATACATGAACCATCCACATAAAGTGTCAGGTCTGGGTCTGGTAATGCGAAATCTGTCAAGTCTTGTCTGGGTTTTGTCATAGTGTTAATGACTTCCACACAATCATGTGCCAAAGGGTCTGTTGAACATAACGGTAAAAGTGTAGCAGGATTCAGTGTATTGCAGCGTCTGATTTCTATGTGTGGCTGGAATAACGTCAATTCATAACCTGTCAGTCGTGCTATAGTCAAGTGCTGAGTCTGTGTACGGTTTAAAAGAACTTCCACGGAATGGGGAACTTGTACTGTCAATTGGTGTCCTAATACTATGGAATCACTTTGTCTGATTGCTAGAGCTGTTGCTGCAACTGATTTCAAGCATGCAGGCAGAGCCTGGGCTACTGGATCCAATGTACTGGAAAAATAAGCACATGGTTTGTGTGAACCTGCTTGGTCTTGGGTGAGTACTGACAACGCAGTACCTTCGCGCTCTGTGACAAAAAGTGTAAAAGGCTTGCTGTAACATGGTGTTGCTAGAACAGGTGCTTGACATAGGGCTTTCTTCAGGTCGTCAAAAGCTTGTGTATGTTCCTGAGTCCAAGGGAGGACTGTCGATGTCGCTGCCTCCTGTGTTGTCAACTGTATAAGGGGCTTGGCTAGATATGCATACTGAGGGATCCATTGTCTGCAGTAAGAGGTGAGGCCTATAAAGGCCCGTACCTCCTTTTGTGTCTTGGGTTGTGGCATATGTACAATTAACTGGATGCGGTCAGGTGTAAGCTGTCTCCCCTTCTTGGACAGCAAGTGACCAAGGTACACAACTTGCTGAACACAGAATTGCAGCTTCGAAGGAGACACTTTGTGTCCCTTGTCGGCCAGGAAAAATAGGACTGTCAGAGATGCTTGTTCACATTCTTGTTCACTTCGAGCGGTGATCAATAGATCATCGACATACTGAAGCAGGGCAGTGTTAGCAGGCATGTGGATACTGTCAAGTTGTCTTTTTAATGCTTGGCTATAGATACTCGGACTTTCCGTGAACCCTTGAGGTGCACATGCAAATTTAAAGCTTCGGCCATTTAAACTGAATCCGAAAAGGTACTGGCTTTCCGGATCAATGGGAACACTAAAGAAGGCATTCTTAAGATCGATTACAGTAAAGAACACCGCTTCGGAATCAATAGCTGTCAATAGGGATGAAATATCTGGGACTACTGGAAACTGGGGTATGATACATTTGTTAAGCTCTCTAAGGTCAATCACTAGACGATATACAGGAGGTTCATTTGGATCAGTACGTTTGAGAATCGGAATGATTGGAGAATTACAGATATTGGAGTCAGTTTCTACAAGTACTCCGTGGTCAATGAGCTCGTCAATGATTTTCAATAAGGCTGTTACAGCCTCAGGTGGCAATTTGTATTGTCGAATTCTGGGCAGAACAACTCCTGGCTTGAGTGTGACATGATATGGCGTGATATGCATACAACCTACATCAGTCGGACCTTGTGCCCATAAATGCTGTGGTACATTCTGTAATCAGGGATCAAAATCTCTCAACACATAGTGACCCTTAAAGTCACGTAAAAACAATCTCACTCCTTCCGGAGAACAACATATTACAGCTCCTAGAGCTTTCAGTGTTTTAATACCTAACAAGTTTTCGGGACATGACTTCGTAAGCAATAAATCAGTAGTACGGGACAATGGACCAACTGCTAAGGGAACTGGTTTCGATACTTCATTAACAATAGGCTTTCCTGAAAATCCAAGGGAAACGTTCTGTGAGCCTGAGAGGGGTGCCCCTGGAACCTCGTCATGACTAATAGTAGTTCTACTTGCCCCTGTGTCAATCAAAAATTTTCTGTCTTTCCCTAATACCTGACTATGGACATAAGGACCGTCTTGATCTACAGGAATCTCGATGAGAGGCAAACCTACTTCCCTCTCTAGGCTATTTCATGAATACTGTTGATACTCTGGATACTCTGACTGTGCATACTGGTACATCTGCTGTGTGACGTGTTGTGTTGCGGCAATGGGCTGGGGCTGTGGTACCGCTACTGTCTGTTGCTGAACATGTTGTGGAGCTGGCTGCGGATTCTGTTGAATATTCTGTTGGACATGTTCCGGCCTAGGCTGACGTGGTCTTTCTTTCGTTTTGCCTGTAGCAATATTATGTTTCAGAACGGCACAATCACTAATATAATGACCTGGCTGTTTGCAATAATTGCAATTTCCTTTAACAGGACCTGTAGGATGACTAGTCTGTGTGTTCTGCATGTTACCCCTCTTCTGACCATCCGCTGGAACAGACTGGGCAACTAATACTTTCATTTTCGTGTCTTTCATGCGTCTTTGTTCATGATCGTGTTCCTCTCTGATTCTATTCTGGTGGTACTGTAACATTTGTAACATTTGGGAAGGCGTATTTGCTTGCCATGTACTTTCGACTTTCAGTACTCTGTTCTTAACCTGGGGTAAGGAATTCTCAACTAATTTCGTTACGAAAAGATGTGGGAATGACTCGCTACTTGTTTTCAGGCCACTGTTGATAATAAAACATTTCTCGAATCTAGAATAAAAATCACTAGTATCTTCGTCTGGTTTTTGTTTGCAGGCGGAAATTGCATCCCAATCTTCCTTTTTAACTGTCAATAATCTAGGCAAAACCTGTACTAACAATCCTGGTAATGCTTTCGTTTTATCCCCAAGACCTAAACCTGGGGTGCGTCCTTTATCTTCATCTTCTAATTCGGTCCAATTAATCTTTTTATCTCCCACCTCCCAATCTTTCTCTTTCAGTTTTTCGTAAATCCCTGCTGGCAACAATACCTTTAACATCTTAAGGATGTCTGAATATGTGTAATCGCCCATAAGTAACATGTCTTTTAATTCACGGTGGAATCCTGCAGGGTCTTTATCGTGACAAGGTACTATTTTCTTCATTTCCAATAATTCCATTTTAGTCAAAGGAGTGTATACAAATACACGTTCAAGCGTATCATCTGGCTTCCAGATTGGATGTACTTCTCGTAAAGGATTCTGTCTGTCTAGGTGATATGGCTGTCTGACTGGGGGTGGAACTGAAACGTGGCGTGGAGTCAGGAACGTACTATATTTGTGGCGTTGTTCTAAAATGATATCAATTAAATCGGTACCTAGACCTCTCCATCTTCTCAGGAGTAAGTCTTGCAGTAGATTATACAGGGGACCTGGATCAGACTGATGGTTTTCATACTGGATAATGAGATGTTGAATCATGTATATACCAGCTAGTCGCTGTTCTTCTGGGGTAAGACTTAAAAACGTGTGTACTATTAGTTCATCTTTATATATACTGTCATCCTCGGCCCATTGGACTGCTGACCGGGCTAGTTCCTGGTCACGTAAGGTAGTGAGTTCATGATATCCTACTCTTTCTTTCAGAATTTTATCAGTAACTTGGAAAATATGTTCAAGAGAACATTGCTCTGGTATCGGGGAAAGGTATCGTTTCTTGCTTTCTGGACGAATGGGTCTGTCAAAAGGATTACCTGAAGGGTACTGTTTAGGGGGTTTCGTTCTACCTACATACGCTACTATATCCTGAGCTACTGTAGTATTCTCTGGTTCGTCCTCCCCTGAGGAGTCTTTATCGTCTGACTCGGCTGTTCTTTCGGCATTTTGTCGGGTATGTATGGCTATTATCTCCTTACGGATTTTTCTAGACATGGCATCTATACATTTCTCTTTGTCATACTTACAATCTGCAATATTCTGACTCCATTTAGTCAATACATTCATCTCTTCTTGATCAAAACCTGGTCGATCTCGTTCTCTTATCAAACAATTAATCAAGAACCGTAATATTAAAGCTTGTGTATCAACTTTCTGATATGCCATGGCTTCCCGAACACATTCAGGGCCTTCTCCTGTTTGGATAAAATGATATATCCTATCTAATTGTTCTGACATTCCTGGTAGTGTAACCAAAAAATCTGCAACACGTCTTAAACGTAAGGAAGCTAACATCATGGGTCCTGTCTTGCCAGGTACTGAATCATATCAACAATCTGTAAGATATTCTTTAAGTTTTTCGGCTGGGGTCGCTTTCGGAGTGCGTAGCGTAGCTAATTCTCTCATTGTCAGGCGCTGTATTTGCGGCGGGGTGTGATAGGGACCTCCTGTGGCACCTCCTGAAGCAGATGCCTGGGCATAACCGGGCTGTAGCGGGGTTGAACCTTGGGCTGCATCTGTCGAAAAAGGATTAGTAGGGGGAACAATGGGGGAAGTGATAACAGGTGCGGGAAAATGCTGACGTGGAGGGGTCGTGGCTTGGGCTTGATCGGCAGGAATCTGCTGTGGCAGATTATTATTAGCAGGATGTACGGGTACGTTGGTATATGCGGGAGCTACATCATCTAAATAGGAAGAAAGGAAAATATCCGCTGTGGTCTTATGGTGACGTACTTTAGTCGGGACCAATGGCGGTGGCAAGTTATGGGGTACTTCCGGGGTCGCCCTGGGCAGGCCCTCGGCAAGAACTGGATACATGCCTGTAATAAGTGCATTTCTTTGGCGGTCTAATTGTTCTGATCTGACCTGTTCTCCTTCTTCTAGTAACTCTTTTTCTTTGGCCTTTTCGGACTCTTCTCTACTTCTCTCTGCTTTTCTGAGTGCTTTTTCTGTTCTTCTATGCGATTCTTTACGCCACAATTCTATGGCGTCTTTCTGAGATTGTCTTGCTTTCTTTTTCCATAACGCTTCTTCTACTCTCATGATGCACTCGGCATCCCATGTCCCTGAGACAGGCCATCTAAACTTCTCTTCTAAGTGCTTGGTGTAGTCCACCCACAAGTCTAAATACAACACAGCGTCTAAGCCGTGCTTGTGGTACATAAAATATCCTGGAGTGTCCCTAGGTGGGACAGGCACTGCTTCTTCTAGTATCCCTTTCCTAGTTCCTATCTGACGCAATTTCGAGAATAACGTCATCTTTACTTTGACTTGAATACAATAAACACGACAATGAAAAGCAAACAGTCAGTCATCCCACAACATAAAATACAATAAAACATTTCGAATAGACACTGTCTAGTACATAATATACAATACTTAGAATCACGTGAGAATAATGCTAGAAGGCTTGAATTACTAGATGCACTGCTAAACAGTACAGACCGGTCCCATAAAGAGACACGTCATACCGTGCTCACTTGAGTGAACACGTACGGACCAGGACTGTGTACCCAGACCTGTCTTTACCGGACACAAACTAATGCACCCGTCTAGATGCGTCCCTAGCAACGGTACTCACCGGTAGCAATACTTGAACTTGAACTTGAAGGCCTCGGACTGGACTGGACTCTGGTACTGCTACTACGCATGCGCCTCGTCACATCGGAACAGGTGGGTCTCCGGATACCTCGGACACTGCTACTCTCGGCTGGGCTCTGGTCGGGATCCTCCGCACTCCTCACCGCCTCGTCTGGATGTCGACCGCAGTCACCGTCACCTCCGTAGGCCTGAGGGAGATACAGGAATACCTGCAGATGCGCATAGATGTCCGTCACAGCTGTGGCAGGGGACAAGGCCTGCGACGCATCTCCGGCGCGTGGGGTGGGGGAGGGGTCCCTATTCGGGCGCCAAATTATGTGGTAAATATTTTACCGAATCTATTTTTCCCGTATAATTATCATTGCAAGACAGCTCATAAAAATGAAAGGCAGAGTCCGTGGTATCTGAGTTTTACGGGGTTTATTAGAAAAACCTCGAGGTTGGAGATCATGTTCCGTCACCACTAGGGTTCGGGAAGGGATAGTCAACGTTTTATTAACATTACACATTATATATAGTAGGAAAACATAATTGAATCCAATACAGTAGGCGTAACAGGTGAAAAAGAGCGAGATAAGAGCACATGTGCGTAATAGGAGGCGTGAAAATAGGCGTACACGAAGGCGTGCACTGTACATGTCAGAGGAACGTCATAGGAATCGTCACATGTGGGTGGGTGCATAGAGAAGGTTGCAGAATCAGCAGAAAGGTGTGGATGCGCGCGCAGCTAGCATGACGTGACATAGATGTGGTAACTGGGGAGAACTTTAACACTAGTAGAGGAGACAGAAGTCTGGGATGTCAGAACGACCTGGACCTATAACATATCTGATATCTTATGTTTGGAGGATGTATTATCTGGAGTAAAAGGTCTCTCGGGCAGAGGCTATTCTATACTAAATGCTAGTGCGTGCATATGTGTCTACGTGTCTACGTGCAGGGCCATGAGCCTACTATGGCAACGGGAACCGTAAATTACTTGCATGGAGGCAGGAAGGCTTGCTCTTTGCTCTGCAGCCGGGGAGATGTTTACCTAAATCACTAGACAGGAATGTATTTTAGAGGAGGCTGAACAGATAACTTGAAGGCAAAATACGGTTTTGGCAGGCAGGCCAGGTTGAGCCAGGCACCGCTTCGCTTGGCAGGAAGTAAGGCAGAGGTCAGGGATATGTGTTCAGGCTGCAGTATTCAGAGGCAGAAGGCAGAAAGGGCTCGGAGACAGAAATCAGGGCCTAGCTCGGCAGAGCCAGGAAAAACGTAAAAGTGTACCATGTAAAGACGTTGGCATGGTATAGTTAGGAACTGAATTATCGATCCATTCATGGTGGATCTGAAAGAGGACATGTTAACGTTGGACGCAAATGTATTTGCGTCTTCATATTCGGTCATGGAGGGAAATTACATGTACTAGAAGCACGTACATGGAGACGTTGGGGTACACGTTAGGGGACATACTTGACCATAAAAATTTCAATTACCTCACTTCAAAGGCTACCGCTCCACCGCCCCCCCCGCGTGCACATCACGCACCACCATTTGTCTGTGCCTCGGCATCAAACTTGAAAGGCTGCCGCTCCCCAGCCCACCCGCCCGCCAGCCACAGCAATGCCGAGAGCTTGTTTTTATTTTTTTTGCGTGCAACTGGCATAGCGCTCAATTGGCCATAAGACCGGCATCTCCGCGCTTTTGTTTGTCCAGGGATAGCATCTGTGCTGTGGCATGGGCTACTCCAGCTCAGTTACTTGTGGCCTTTATATTTATTTATAGATGACAGCTGTAACACACTCATGGAGTTAAAACTAACCGCTTGAAATAAATATCAAATACATTCAGCAATTAGTCTCTTTGTTCATAAGCATTGAGTAAGCCGTTGGTACTCGTTTCTTGACCTGGGGAGGATGAAGATGTAGGTCGGTCTTGTTCAATGCTAGTTCGACAGCTGGCATGTGGTGTCAGCCCTCGTCATCGGACAATGGTGTACCCTTTCTCCTCCAGCAACTCGTTACTGCTTTTTACGCTCTCATAAGCCCCTTTTCCGTTGTGTTCCCTTCTCTCTTCTATTATTCCTGTGCCCTCTCACACATGCAGGCTATGTGTTCCCGTCCTGTCACTGTCTCATCCCTTTCTCTATTCTCGCGACCCTCTCTTCATTCGCTCCCCATGTCAGACTGCTCTCATTATCCCATTACAACTGTTTCCTACATATTTTTCATCTTCCACTCCCGTCCCCACTGTCTTCCCCTTCCTTCATCGCTGTTGTCCCCTCTCCTTGTCTTTCTTTCCCTATTACCTTCCCACTTGTCGTTTCTCTATCGGCCTGCTGTCTCCCCGCCCCGACTTTCCAATCCTCTCATTTCCCTCTCTTTCTCTCTCTATCCTATTCTCCACACCATGTTGTCTATGTGTCTCTCTTACCGCATCTTCTCGTTTCTTTTCCATCCTCTGGTTTCACTTCTCTCTCTTGCTCCGTTTATTTTCTTCTCACTATCTCTTCTCTCCTTTCTGCTCTCACTCTGCCATCGCCAGGACGAATCTTGAACTCAGTCCAGCCCACAGCCGTGAGGACCAAGGAAGTGCTGCAGGCTGGACTCAAGGCGCGCCCTTCGTGAACTCATGGCCTCCGCTTTCAAGTGCCTACGTGCGCTTCGTATGCAGAGTAATTAATATTGCCATCTCTGGAAGGAAGAGTCATCCCAATTATGATGGGGAAACTGCTTGTACTGGCAAGTTGGGAATCCGAGGAGATATACTTATGCACATTCCGCGCCGTCTTATCTCTGCCGCCGTGGCTACAAGAGAAGCAAAGCTCTGGCCGTCATGGTGAGGTGGGTACACACATACAGAACAACAGATTGCAGTAACCAACATGCCACATTGAGCGCTGTGCAGGACCACCATATGTGTGAGGGCGCAAGGGGGTCGTCCTTCCCACGTGATATATATACCACAATGATTCAGAAAAGGGGGGTAAAGGGGGTGGTGATGAACAGAGTGTCTGAATTAAGCAGACCACTCTTACCCAGTCCAAAGATCAGGGCTTGATCCATCACCGTTTTTTAGCTCACTGCACCATCCCAGCTCAGAACCTGGCTACATGCAAATTAGTCTGTCCCTGGCCCAGTGCATCATGGGAACAGGGCAGACCAGACTACCAAGCCAATTCTTATACTGGGAAGGAAACAAGCTTCCGGGGACCGGTTTCTGGCATTTCAGCCGTCTTCGGCCCGGCTTGCTTGAATCCTGATGGTGCAATGAGCAAGGGACTCACATCTGAGTATACCCTTCCACGCTTATGGTGGACAAAATGATTCAGAAAAGGGGGTGGTGATGAACAGAGTGTCTGAATTAAGCAGACCACTCTTACCCAGTCCAAAGATCAGGGCTTGACCCATCACCGTTTTTTAGCTCACTGCACCATCCCAGCTCAGAACCTGTCTACATGCAAATTAGTCTGTCCCTGGCCCAGTGCATCATGGGAACAGGGCAGACCAGACTACCAAGCCAATTCTTATACTGGGAAGGAAACAAGCTTCCGGGGACCGGTTTCTGGCATTTCAGCCGTCTTCGGCCCGGCTTGCTTGAATCCTGATGGTGCAATGAGCAAGGGACTCACATCTGAGTATACCCTTCCACGCTTATGGTGGACAAAATGATTCAGAAAAGGGGGTGGTGATGAACAGAGTGTCTGAATTAAGCAGACCACTCTTACCCAGTCCAAAGATCAGGGCTTGATCCATCACCGTTTTTTAGCTCACTGCACCATCCCAGCTCCGAACCTGGCTACATGCAAATTAGTCTGTCCCTGGCCCAGTGGCTACAAGAGAAGCAAAGCTCTGGCCGTCATGGTGAGGTGGGTACACACATACAGAACAACAGATTGCAGTAACCAACATGCCACATTGAGCGCTTTGCAGGACCACCATATGTGTGAGGGCGCAAGGGGGTCGTCCTTCCCACGTGATATATATACCACAAGTCAATTTAGATGCATTGCTTATGGCCCGTCAGTAAGTACCAATAAAATACACGATTAAACACTCAGAGACCGATACAAGAGCTTAACGAAAGATAACTATATTTGAATAGATTTGATTATAAAACACAGTGCACAATATATAAGACCCATTCCTCAGGACATGAGCGAGGACCTTTGCTGAAAAATTCCAGTTCTCCATATGTGAATTATTTCTGCTGAGGTCGGATGCAGCGTATATGAAGCAAAACAAATGGAAGTGTTACTGGTTTTAAACAGTGTTTTCACCAATAACAATTCAATGTGTAATCAAATTGAACTTTCTCCATATCACTTCAATGTGAGTCTAAAGATGTGCATTGTGTACCGAGGTGAACTGATGGAATATATACTAAGATAAAACATTTATTAACATTATCTGCACTCATTATAGTTTACAATTACAAAGCTTCATGGCGAATAATCTCATGAAACGTGCTTTAGATGTATGTCTACAAAGCTGTACCTCAAAATTGCCCATGTGTTTATAAAAGATAAAAAAACACCTTTTAATTGGTTATTGGTCGTTTAAAAATAAATACTTAATAAACATATATGCTGGAAAAAGTCATCCACCACCACCACTTCCAAAACCACACCCACCACCACCACGTCCACAACCACCACCTCCACCACCATGTCCACCACCACCACGTCCACCACATCCACCACCACCACATCCACCACCACCACGTCCACCACCACCACGTCCACCCCCACCACGTACACCACCGCCATGTCCACCACCACCATGTCTACCAGGTCCACCACCACGTCCACCACCACCATGTCTACCGCTACCACCATGTCCACCAAAAGGACACCTCACTCTATCTATCTGTCGCCCTCACTCTATCTATCTGTCACCCTCACTCTATCTATCGCACTCACTCTATCTATCTATCACCCTCTCTCTATCTATCTATCGCCCTGACTCTATCTATCTGTCTCCCTCACTCTATCTATCGCCCTCACTCTATCTATCCATTGCCCCACTCTATCTATCTATCGCCCTCACTCTATCTATCTATCGCCCTCACTCTATCTATATATCTATCTATCGCTGGCAGACTCCTGCAGGATTACCACCACACCTACCTCCACCACCACGACGTCCACGTCCACCACCACCACCACCACTTCCACCACCACACCCACCACCACCACGTCCACAACCACCACCTCCACCACCATGTCCACCACCACCACGTCCACCACATCCACCACCACCACATCCACCACCACCACGTCCACCACCACCACGTCCACCCCCACCACGTCCACCACCGCCATGTCCACCACCACCATGTCTACCAGGTCCACCACCACGTCCACCACCACCATGTCTACCGCCACCACCATGTCCACCAAAAGGACACCTCACTCTATCTATCTGTCGCCCTCACTCTATCTATCTGTCACCCTCACTCTATCTATCGCACTCACTCTATCTATCTATCACCCTCTCTCTATCTATCTATCGCCCTGACTCTATCTATCTGTCTCCCTCACTCTATCTATCGCCCTCACTCTATCTATCCATCGCCCCACTCTATCTATCTATCGCCCTCACTCTATCTATCTATCGCCCTCACTCTATCTATATATCTATCTATCGCTGGCAGACTCCTGCAGGATTACCACCACACCTACCTCCACCACCACGACGTCCACGTCCACCACCACCACCACCATGTCCACCACCACTACCACCACCACCACATCCACCACGTCCACGACCACCACGTCCATGTCCACCACCACCACCACATCCACCACCAGTATGTCCACCACCACCATGTCCACCACCACTACGTCCACCACCACTACGTCCACCACCAGCATGTCCACCACCACCATGTCCACCACCACCACAGCATCACTCAGGGGCACCACAACATCACTCTGCGCTACCACAGCATCACTGAACGCCACAGCATCACTCGTCGCCACCACAATATCACTCAGTGCCACCACAGCATCACTCAGCGCCACCACAGCATCAACCTGTGCAACCATTCAACAACAACTGGTTCAAATATGTTCTCTCAATGTTTCAAGCTTTATTACAAATGTCACAAAAAGATGTTAATATTTCACTTGTGTTCTTGGATTTCCGTCACAATAAAATACACTGAACATAATCTTCACAAAAGTTATTTACAAAAGTTTAAGCTATTGCCATTATAAATTACAATAACTTTTATTTAAGTATTAATTATTGAAAAAAATGAAAAGCCATTGTTATTTGTAATATCAATACATCTAAGTCACATAAATACAACACATATTGCATTACAAATGCTATAGGTGTCACATTTGCGAGAGTTAAAACTATTGGCATTGTAATTGACAAAGCTATTAATTTTGCTATTTTCAAAACCAACACATAAATAAAAAATGTGTCATTTACAATACCAATAGCTCAAACTTTCCTAATGCGAGACCTATTGCATTGCAAATGCTTGTTTTCTTTCCTTTTCACTCTGTGTTGTCCTGTTTGTTCATCATTTTCCTTTCTCTCTTTTCTTTCTTTGTCTGCGCCTGCACCCCTTTGCCATGGTATTTCGTGTTTATTTATGAAGTAAAGGGTATAGGTAATTATGGGTTGCTCTACTGCACAAAAAAATGCAAAACCGGCTCGAACAGACCAACCTCGCCCCGGGGGGATGTTGCCGCTCTTGACAAGCGCAGCCGAAGAGTCGTGGTTTGTGTCTCTGCTGTTCCTCACCCCCAGGTGATTTTCCGCAGGTCTCTATTGATTGAAGGGCGCATTTAAAATAAAACTGGTGTTTGGGATTAATTTGACTTTTTATTCTCAATAGCATCCTCTAATTCTGATTATGTTATTTGTAATGATATGAATGTTTAAATTAGGCGGGTCTGATGGTATGGAAGTCGGTGACAACATTACAGGCTAAACGAGATTTTTTCTCTATTACATCAGGACTAAATTTTAATAGGTTGAGGCACCTCCTGCTCCCCATTATGTTTACGAATATCTGTGGCTGGCGGTTTATATCGCTAAACATCTTGAGAGTGTGATCGGAGGATAGAACTCCAGCCCTCCCCCCACACCCCTCCTCTCTTGCCCAGAGGTCACTGTTGCTGTGGCATCATCATCATACCCTTTTCTGTCACACAGCCTCATCCCGATATGTCGTAGACCATACTATCACATGTACCCACACTTAATGATATAGAAATACAACGTGGAGTGTGTAGGCATGTCACATCCTGCATATATAATATTTAAATTAGGTAACATGCTTAATTAACAACGCAGCGAACACTCTAGACATGTCGAAAACACGTCTTCACGAAGCCAACAATACAGACAGAAAATCAAGTGTTATGGGGTCACCCTGGAGAGCACCAAACACCACTAACTAACTTGCCAACACACCCAACAAGCATTGGCATAGCCAATAGGTCCCGCATTTGGGGCCAGATGTAGGTCGCCCAATACCGGTCGGTAACAGCCGAAATTACCGAATTTCGGCCGTTACCGACCGGTATTGGGCTTTTTAGATGTAGGTGGCATTTTTGTAGGATTCAGTATTTTACCGAATCGGTAATTTAAGGATTCAGTAAAATACCGAATTCTTAACATACCGATTCGGTGAATTACCTAATCCAGGATGTAGGGAGCACTCAAGTTAGTGCATTCCTCAGTTAAGGATTCGTTATTTACCACCAACTAGAAGTTGGTGGTAAATAATGAAAACCTTTGAAAAAGCATTTTTTTTTTGCTTTTTCAACATTGCCATGTTGCATACATACATGCCCTTAGGGCATGTATGTGTGCAACATGTGCACCCATGCACAATTGAGGGGTGCAACAGGGTGTCAAAGTGACACCCTGCCACCCTTCAATGTTTCCCCCTTGATTCGGTAATTGCCATTCATTCCTATGGGCCTCCAGGCCCATAGGATTGAATGGCAATTACCGAATCAGTAAATACCGATTCGGTAATTACCGAAACTTAACGATTCAGTAATTTTTTTTTTTTTTCTCCAAAACCTTTATTGCACTTTGCATAATACACAGCGGAATGCCTACAACCCTGTGGGCCGGCCGCTATCAGTGGATCGGTGTATACAATAATTTCCAGCAAGAAGGATATCAATACTGTAGTAACGATAAAGTCGCGACTGATCTTACCGAAAAGTTTAAAAGTGCCAGTTGAGCAATTATTCAATGCATGAATTGAGGTTTTGATGGAGTTTTTTTGTTTTTTTCGTTTTTTTCCCTTTTAGATAACAACAACCCGTAACATTAACAGTTAGGAATGACATTGCGGTCGGACATTAATCAATGCTTTGC
Organism: Lissotriton vulgaris; assembly: GCF_964263255.1. NCBI lineage: Eukaryota > Metazoa > Chordata > Amphibia > Caudata > Salamandridae > Lissotriton > Lissotriton vulgaris. Next base: position 179,250 of record NW_028245186.1, on the reverse strand, counting down.
AATTCTCTCGAGTCTCTTGGGAATACGGGAACTTGACAGCCCCTCACAGTGCGCATACTCCTTTACCCACCCCACCCGCTCCTGCCCCCTTTGGCCCATCTGCCTAAGCTCTAATAAGAAGCCTATTGCAGCAACCCTGGCCTCCACCCCCCGCCCCACCCCGCCCAAGTTCAGCCCTCCTCACCCTCCTCATCTGATTCGACCTGATCATCTTCTCTCAGGGGTTCGCAGATGTCCCCCCTGTATTCATTCCACTTCAGCCATATCTTGTTCCATTTCCCGGGGCAGGCTCGGTTGATGTATACTGCTCTCTCTGTTAACATTACCCGGTCCATGTTTAGGCACCACTGGGACTTGGTTGGCAGTTCTGCTGCCCCCCAGCGCTGAGCTATGTCGCGTTTTGCTACCATTAGCCCTGCCGTGACCCATAGTTGCTCGTATCGGTTCAAGTCAGTAGGTTCCCATATATTTAGCAAACACCTCCTCGGGTCAGGTAATATGGAGTGATCTAGTGCCTGCGAAAGTGTGCGGAGCACTTGTTTCCAGTACTCCTGGATCTTGGGGCAGTCCCATATGGTATGAAAGAATGTACCTTCCTCCCCACATCCCCGCAGACAGTAGGGATGGGGCGCCCTGTGTATGTGATGTAGCATTTTCCTTGTATAGTAAACCCTGTGCAGTATCTTAAATTGCACTAACCGCATGCGTGCCGAAATGCCTACCTCCTTAGGGGACCCAAGTGCCTCGTTCCATTCATGTTCATCCATATCGCCAATCTCCCCTTCCCATTTCTCTTTCAGGTGTGCTGTGGGTTCAGGACTGTTATTGAGTAGCTTGCGGTAAGTGAGGGAAGTCGCCCGTTCCAGCATGTAATCGGTGAGTAGGCGATCCTCCAAAGGTGTAGAATCTGGGAGTTGAGTGTCTGCTGGAATGGCTGCATGCAGTGCGTGACGGACTTGAATGTATCTGTATAGTTCCCTGTCACTGAGCTCATATTGTTCCTGCAATCGGGCAAAGGGGATCACTTCATTCCTCTCCCATAGGTCGCCCACTACGGAAATGCCTATTGTGTCCCATTGTGCGAACCCCTTGGTGTTCCTCAGGTTGCCCAGCATGCGAGAGTCCCACAGCGGAGTCATCCTAGTAATTCTCCCTTTCCAGCCCAGTGCTGCCGTAGCTGCGTGCCATGTCTGCACCGTTATCTTTGTGGGGCCTATCAGAGTGTGCATTTTGCGGCGATCATATAGTGGACCCAACAGACTATCAGCTCCCAGCTGCACCCTGTCCGAGTGAAATGCTGGCTCATCGTGTGGTGCGTGTATCCATTGATTAATGGGTTTCAGTTGTGCAGCCCAATAGTACAATTTTAAATCCGGTAGCGCAATGCCCCCGCTGTACCAGTCTCTGTGTAACTTGGATTGTGCCACTCGCGCCGGGAGGTTCCCCCAGAGTAGGTTGGAGACCAGAGCCGCCACTTTCTGGAAAAACTTGGGTGGCACAGGATAGGGTGAATTGTCAAGGACGTACAAGAAGCGTGGTAACTCCATCATCTTGTAGAGTGCTGCCCTGCCGAGGAGTGTTAATGGCAGGCCGGACCAAAACTCCACATCCCGCTTGAGTCTATCCAGGGGGGGCTTCAGGTTCTTGTCTGCGAATTCAGTCGGGTCCCTCGTGACGTGTATGCCTAGATATTTAAAAGATGACCCCGCCAGTCGCAGCGGGCAACTATCGTCGAGTGCTGGAGCTGGACCTCGTAACACGTAAATCTCTGACTTGGACCAATTTAGCGTGTAGCCGGAGATCTTACCGTACGTGTCACAAATGCGTAACAAGGCCGGTATTCCCACCTCGGGGTCCGTTAGATACAGCAGCATGTCGTCTGCGTATAGGGACAGACGGTCTTCCCAACCCCCGGACCCCGGTATTCCCTTGAGGAGGGGGGAGGCTCGTATGAGAGTCGCCAGGGGTTCCAGTGAAATGGCAAACAACAGGGGTGACAGAGGGCATCCCTGTCGCGTGCCCCGCCCCAGCTGGAAAGTGCGGGAAATGTGGCCGTTCGCTACCACATGAGCCACTGGGGCTTTGTACAGCAGCCTGACCCACGCTAAAAAACGAGGCCCGAACCCCATACGTGTCAGTGTTTCGAAGAGGTACTCCCACTCCACCAAATCAAATGGCATTTTGGCATCAAGTGCCAGGATTACTGCCGGTGTGGTAATGGTGTCGGCTCTGGCCAGTATACCGTGCAACCGCCGCAAATTCATCGCTGTGTTCCTGTGTGGCATAAACCCGGACTGATCCGGGTGTATAATCGAGGACAGATGGGGCAGGATTCTCTGTGCCAGTAGCTTGGCCAAGATTTTCACTTCCGCGTTCAATAAGGAAATGGGACGATAGGAGGAGCAGTCCTCTGGGGGTTTACCCGGCTTGGGGATCGGTATTATAGTAGCCGTACGTTGGTCCGGTGGAAGGGAACCCCCCTGTAAACAGTCCTCGAACATCTCCAACAGATGCTGACTGAGGGTGTCCGGCATCACCTGATACCATTCCATGGGTATCCCATTTGGTCCCAACGCCTTGCCTGGGTTTAGTGCCTTAATGGCCAGCTGGATTTCATCGGCTGTGATGTCCGCCTCCAGCTCGCACGACGCCTCTGGTGAGAGGGTTCGGACTTCGATCGGTGCCAAGAGCGCCTTGGCACACTCAGGTGTGATTTCGCGATCCGGGGTGTACACTTTTTCAAAATGGGTCGCAAGCAGTTCCGTTATCCGCCTCGGATCAGTGTGCGTCTCTCCCTGTTCATCCTTTAGACATTGGATCCCCCTGGAATTGCCCTCTCGTTTATCGAGCCAAGCCAGCATTTTCCCCGCTTTGTCCCCCACTTCATAAATCCTGTTCTGGGTGTCGGTTATGTGTCCCTTGACTACCAACCGTAGGTGATCATTGTACAGCTGTTGCTGGAGAGTGAGTGCGTGCATGTTAGCGGTGGAAGGGTGAGATTCATGTGCCGTGGTTCGTTCCCTCAATGTAATCTCCAGGTCGGCTAGTTCTTGAGACTGCTGTTTCTTATGACCGGTTATGGTGTTAATGGCTTGGCCCCGCAGAACTGTTTTATAGGCCTCCCAGAGCATTGCCGGGGAGCGCACCAAACGGGTATTTTCAAGAAAGTAGTGCTTCGTGGTGCGTTTGAGTTCTTTGCTAACCTGTGGAATTTTAAAATATGATGCGTGCATGGGGTAAATGCGCTTACGTGCTCTCGTCTGTAGGGAAAGCGTCAGTGCTAGCGGTGAGTGGTCAGAAATACCGCGAGGGTGAATCACCAGGGTTTCCACATGACAAAGGGCCTCCCCCAGCGACAGGAAATAATCGATGCGGGACAGGCTGCCATGCACCGTGGAGTGAAATGTGTATTGTTTCGTGCTCGGGTGTAAGTGTCTCCAGATGTCAGTCATGCCCATGGCCGTGGTAAATCGCCGAAAGTATGTTTCCCCCCCTGTCTGGTTGGGGGAAGGGTGTTTATCTAGTTGTGGGTCTAGGACCGCGTTGAAATCCCCCCCTAGAATGATCTCACCCTCGGGGAGAGTTAAAAGGAAGTCTCCTAGTCTTGGGAGGTGGACCGAGTGCAAAGCCGGTGGAATATACACTGATACCAAATTAAAGAGTTTCCCTTCCCATTGTCCCTGCACGGCCGCAAAGCAGCCCTGATCATCAGTTTTAACTGATAGGGGCATAAAACGTGAGTTCTTCTGTATTAGAATGCCGGACCCCCTGGAGCCGGACGTGAAAGCAGAGTGGGCCCACATCTTGTAGCCTCGTCTATCTAAGGCCTTCGTAGCTCCCCCCATCAGGTGTGTCTCTTGTAACAGGGCCACTGCAGGTCGCAGGCGCCTAATAGCAGTCAATACCAATCCCCGCTTAACCTTATCCCCCAAGCCCCTCACATTCCAGGAAACCAGGGTCAAAGGTGGGCATTGTGTATCAGAGGGAGTCACCCCCTCCGCAGTTTCGGGATAGCTGGCCATCCAGGGGTGATAGGTACATGATGTATTGCCCCAGAGATGCGGCCGTTCCATCTGCTGCGTCGTCTTGCAGCCAAGTGCTTAGATGCATCATGGGGGCATAAAGTCACTGTCCGTTCCCAATAATGTGTTCTGATTCCTGTAAGTACCGAAACACTGCCCTCGACCCTTTGTGTACATTCCCAACAAAAACATTTCAAAACAAACCCCCCTCCCTGCCCCCCTGCTTAACGGACCTTTAACTGCCCGCCTCCCCAACTGAGCAGAGTGCTTTACCCATCCCAAAACCAGTGTACTTGCGTGTAGGGGGGAGAGCGTCTCCCCAGGCAGGCGGCCTCCCTGAAGGCTTTCGGGGCAGCCATGCCAGCATCTACGTGTAGCAGCGAAAGAGATAAGTCAGTTCAGCGGTCAGCGGCTTCTTAGTGCGCAGAGTCCTTGGTCGGGGTCATTCTTCCTCGCCGCCCCCTTCGAATCCATGGGAGGGCGAGGGTTCCGTTCCCTCCACTCGACCTGATGCTTGTGAGCCAGTTCTGCTGCCCTCCCCACGGTCTCGATCCGGTCTGTGTGATTTGCGCTGTCTTCCAACGGTGTGCCAACCCTCCAGCCAGTCACGGGCTGCACCAGGGGAGTCGAAGATCCATACCTTTTTGTCCGCCACCACCCTCAGCTTAGCCGGGAAGATCATCGAATATGGGAGTTCTTTGTCTCTCAGGGTCTTTTTTACCTCCAGGAACGTTCTCCGTCTCCTGGCCACCTCCGCCGTATAGTCCGGGAAGAAAGCAATCCTGGAGTTCTGGATCTGGATGGCCGGTGCCACTCTCGCGGCCTGCAGAATGGCATCCCGATCCCGGAAATTAAACAATCTGGCCAGTATCGGTCGTGGTGAGGCCCCCGACTTGGGTTTTCCTCCCGGAACGCGGTGCGCCCTTTCGACGGAGAAGAAGTTCGAGAGTCCCTTGGGCTTGAGCCGTGTTTTGACCAGGTCCTCCACATATAGGTCTAACGCCCCCGTGTCTTCTGATTCCGGCACACCTAAAATTCGGACATTATTGCGTCGGGAGCGCCCTTCCTGGTCATCCAGTTTGTCCCTCAGCAGTTTGTTATCGGCTTGCAGACGTTCTACTGCTGTTTGCAATTCGGATACATCCTCAACTAGCGATTTAGTGACCACCTCGACCTGCTTGACCCTCTCGTTTATCTTTTGGAGATCCGCTCTAATCAGGGTGACCTCCGTCGCCGTGGCACCCACCGTCGTTTGTACTTGGGCCAGAGCAGCCAGGACATCATCAAGCGTGGCCTTTCTCGCCCCCTCTGTTTCTGCCGTTTTGCCGGCGGCCTTGCGTTGGTCTTGGGGCGGCGAGTGCCTCTCATACGCAAATTTGTCCAATTTGGCCTGGGTCGTGTTGTTTCTGGGGCCCCTGTGAGACATGGTCCAGCCGCGAAGTAAACTGTCAGCAGGAGAGAATGATCTTGCGTGGGTCGCGCTCTCCGATGGCTGGCTGTGTTGTTATGGTCACCGCAGTGGGGGATGGTGTTTCCTCACTGGTGTGCAGCGGTCCAGCGCACTCACCTAGATCGTGTACTGACCAGGTGCCAGGTCGTCCCCCAGCAAGGAGTCCCAAGGGGAGTTTGGTGGTGCGCTGTAAGCTGCGATCCACACCAGCTGTGGTCGTCGCAGTATGCCTCTCCTCAGTATCTCCCCGTTATACGCACCGGCCAGGCTCCTGCCCCTCTTGTGGCTCAGTGCGCGTATGGCCCCCGGTGTTCCCGTTGAGAAGTCCGCAGCGCCCACTGCCCGATGACCGCAGTGGTCGCCGAGTGATGCTTCCGGTCGCTGTGTGGCTTTGACGGCCGTTACTGGGGCCTGGTGTACTCCGTTTGCGTGACCGGGCAATGGCGGCACCAGGCTGAATTTGCGCAGCTTCTGTCGCACCACCGCTGGTGAATGCGTGCGGGACCGGGGGGTGCCGATGGGTTGCGTTGATGTGCGCCCGTGTGCTCCGGGTGACGGGAGGGGAGCCTCACGGAGGTTTCCGGGTGATGCGCTCGTAGAGCCGGCGCTTCCCGCCACTCACCCCCGCCTTTGGGCCACTTCCGGCCGGATTCAGTCGCGCCTTCAGTCCGCGGCTGCACTGCTGCAGTCAGGCCCCGCTCCTCCTCCGCCTCTTGACCGCGGGATCCTGCCCTTTCGGGCCGCCGCCGTTCCCGGGAATTACAGCGATGCTTGCCGCACGGACACTGGGTCCGGTCCGCCCCTTTCCGCCTGTAAATGTCAGGATTCAGTTACGGATGTTCGCGGAAAGCCGCCTCTGCCCAGGAGCCTCCCTAAGTTGCAGCCGCCATCGTTGGCTGCTAGCCACGCCCCTGATTCAGTAATTTTTTACGAAAAATTACCTACATCCCATTTGCCTGTTCTTAAATACCGAATCGGTATGATTCGGTATTTAAGAGTCCGTAAACTGGGATTACCTACATCTGGCCCATGGGACCTTATAAGTGTTTAGCCATGCAACAGTTGGTGTTGTTGCACCAAGGATATTCTGCTGCATAACTAAATACTTATAGGGTCCAAAAAGCGAGACCTATTGGCTATGCCAATGCTTGTTGAAATAAGTCTGGGATATGTGAGGAGGAAGCCTTCTCCGCTTTTCTTTTCCTCGTGAATCTCGTACTAGTGCAGTTCTTGCCTTTTTTGCTTCCTTCAGAGATTTTCTCTGCTGGGCTCCTATAAATCCTTTTTTTTTTTTTAAATCCTTGTTAGGCCTGCACGCGCAAACACAGTTCATATGAGTGCAAAGACAGTCCAGATTGAGGTAAGAGGGCAATTGGCAGGCGCCACTGTTTGCTTGCTCGGTTTTCCCACAGTGTGCACAGAGACCATCACTCTGCGAGGCAAGGTTTGTTTGAGTTTCTGAATGCATGCAGCATGTCTTCAATAGTCACAGTCAAAGTTCAGATTATAAACCCCACATTTTCCTTTGTAGTTTGTGAAAAACCATGTTCCCCACAACGAAAAATGTCACCTCTTCCCCTTTTGGGAGTGCATTTCTTGTCAATAGATTAAAGCTGTCATTGGTCACTCATGTGTACAATGCTTCAGCAGCAGCAGCAGTTGCATGCTTGAGTGTGGGATCCGTCATCCCTTTTGATTCTTAGTGCTGGGAAAGATGTGAAATGTCCTTTAAAAATACATGTCACTCTTTCCTATGTCCTTGTGTCCCCCCACCTCAGTTCACTTAAAACCATTGGGTTCCCCCCTGGAATGTTGAATTGGAACGTTCGAGGGGTCGGGCAGAAGGAATGTTTTTAACACATTGGATGTAAGAGGCGCTAGAGCAACGGATCTGTTTGTATGCTACAGAATCAAGAAAGCTCTTCAGCGCTTCCATGCACCTGCTTACTTCCATACAGCAGTCTTGGCGACAACGGATGGGACTGTTATGGTGACTCTAGAAAGAGGTGTAGGTGGTAGGATCCTGCGACACCTTGGTGGTGCTCTAATTCCTGCGTGCCATCCTTCTAAAGCCTGGTGTCTCAGGATAGGCTGTCCTCAGCCTAGAAGCCTTTGCTCCGCTCTCTTCGTGCTGCAGGGATTTGATTCTCCATGACGAGTGTCACTTTTCAGAAGAGCGGATAAGTCCTGCGAATGACCCCTCCATTTAGGTTACGTGACCTTGAGCTCCTGCCGTCTTGCTTCTCTCGGGTGTGAGTAGCTGGAGGCAGGTTCTAGATTTATCCCTTTTTTTGTCTTCTTGACTGGCTTTTTCGCCGAAGGTAAGGCGCTCCAGGCCTCGTTCTGCACTGGGCGCCATTTTTAGTTTCCAATTCATTTTGTGCCGTCTTGCGTTCCCCTGCGGAACGCCAATATTAGCCTGTAAATCCCTCATCTGCTCCATGTCCCCCATTCTGGAGCATTCCTGAAAAGAAATATAATAATAAAAAATATACCAGGATCTAATATTAAACAGTTTAAATATATATTGTGAACAATTGACCTTCTATCTTGTAATTTTTCTTGTTCCATTTCATTATTCCACGAATCCTCTATTACACATCTACATTCTGCAATTTTCTCCTTTTTAAGTACGCCATGCGATCCTCCGCAAAAAGTCTTGCAGAACCAGCGAAAACCTTCTGTGGCGTATCGCAAAAGGCATTCTTCCACATTGTTTGGGATCAGAAGATCAAGAGACCTTCCGAGTTCTACCTAAGGTTGAAAAACCTGAGGGAGAAGATGAGTACGATGACTATGAAGAAGCCTTAGCACGTCTTGAAGGATATCTTAAACTTACAATTAGAAGTACCCTTGAAAGGTATCAGTTTTGCACTTGTAGAGCCAAAGAAGGTGAATCTTTTGATAAGTCTTTGACTGCACTTATTTATTTTTAAATATATGTAATCAATGTTAATCAAACAATACAATGAACTACAAATAAAGCATGGTAATCTCATGACGTCAAGCAGCCAGCAAAAGAACATCCCCTACCCGGAATCCGCCCCTCCCCCCATCACTCCCTATCATTCAAAAGGAATGACCACATCTTACGTTTACCTACCCCTTCCATACCCTGGATCACACAATAGCTAAACTCCCCCATCCTCTCCAGTCCAGGCGTCCAACTCTGGCCTTCTCCCCATCCAGGTCCTCATATTTTCATATATTTACGCATGCATCCCTGCCCCTCTTTAACCATTTTCTCCTTCACTTCGTACAACGCCATCTCTTCTCACCGCTCTATCAACCTCGGACAAAGCGGGATGCCGCAATGTCTAGCAATGTCTCTTTGCTATCGCGTAACCCAGGTTAATCAAGAGCCTGGTGTAGTAAGAGCAGCCTGATTCTGTTCAAATCCCCAACGGCACCCAGGATGCAATCAATGGTAGAGGCTCCCCAACCACCTCCCTAGGTGTGATGTCACTCCTTCGCAGAAGGTAGTAAAATTTGGGCACACCCATAGCGTGTGGAGGAAAGTACCGCTTTGGCCGCACCATCTGAGACAGCTGTCATCCGTAGCCTGGCCTATAGTATGTAACAAGACTGGGGTGTAGTAAGTTCTATGTAGGATTTTAAGTTGAATGAGATTGAAATTAGCCTATTTGCCACCACTCAGGGGAACTGTAGTGTTTCTCCCCCCACCCCAGTCCACATTCTCCGATTCTCCCACTTCAGCCTGCCATCGTTCCTGAGCCTTGTTAAGTCTCCCTGCTTATTTATTAACCGTATCGCATACGTGAGAGAAAGGCCCTGCTGTATATATAGTTATCCAATAGCCAGAGCTCTAATAGGTAATGCATCTTAGTTTCATTCCAAGGGATCCTAGTGTGTAATGCAGGTTTTTAGTTGTAGGAATTTAAAGGTTTGTGATGAGTCTCCTTTCCACTTTACTGAGATCTGGTATAAAGACCATCTTATTCTCATTAGGGCCAGGGTCTGCAGGTGACCCTTTCCTGGTTATAGTTTTTAAAGGAACTATTAAACAAATAAGGCCTGGAAACTGTGACCCCAAAAAGTTTAAGCCCATAACCGTAATATCTGTAATAACTGAGCGAGACAAAAACCATCTAGCAACTTATTGGCAATTTTGTTAGTAGAGAAAATGATTCTGGGCAGGCATCACGCAGGATTCCAGCTGAGACATGGAGTGGAAGTAGCACCAACTAAGGACCTGGCAAGATCAAGGGCTAAGCCAAGCGATCCTACCTTTAGATATCTCTGCAGCCTTTGATCCAGTCAACCATGAACTGTTGTATCTTGAAAACAGCAAGATTCAAAGCTGGGGCTTTTGCGTCATTTCCCTTCTTCTTGACAATAAGGTCCATCAGTGGCTGGGTTAACCTGCCACTAACCTAGGTGGGGCCTCAGACCTATCCCTATACACTTTTCAATTTATACGTGCAACTCTTAAGCAATTTGAACAGCTGCTTCTCTTATGCCGACAACTCTCCATTGGCCCTTATAGGATTTTTATTATACCAACAGAAAGCATTTCTCTTAGAAATCCACTGGATACGGCCCTTTGAGAACACTCAGGAAAGATAAGCCTTTCCTTCCTAGGGAGTGGGTTGTTCAAGTGCTATGCGCTTGTGCCCTTCCACAGACAGATTACAATAACCACTTATAAGTTTAACAAACATGACTTCGCCAAAACGTCAGTGCCTTCCAAGCACGGTCTGGTGGCGTTAGAAATCTGAACATGCAACTAGTCAACCTTATAGACCAGCTATCCCAGTGGTAGTATGGACAAAGCAGTCTTAGCCTAAAACTTCAGAGAGCATGTGAAGCCAGCTGTTTTACCATATGTAACCCCTTGAATACCAAATGAAAGGACAGCACACAGGTTATATATAAAATATATATGTATTTATTACTGAACACAACCCCTCTGAACTCTTTATGAGGTCAGAGGCACAAGCACATAACAAGAGACTTAATTATCATACAATAAATTGCACAAAATACAGTTGGGCCCTAGGGGCAAGCTAAACCATATACTAAAATAGTGGTATATGGACCATGTCACAAACAAAGAGTAGGCCTAGGGCCTAGGGAATCGCTGGGGCTATGCTGTACTACCAAAGGTTAGGAAGCAAGAGGCCCACGGGATACGTGTGCAGTGTCTAAACACACACGCGGGTTACCATAGGGATATAATGGGAACAAAAGAAATGGAAACTCGTTCTTTTAGGACACTTCCGGATGGACTAGGATAAAGCTACTAAAAACTAGGACACTAGGATTGTCAATACGCACAGGAGCACCGTAGTACTCGTGTTACCTCACCCACAGCAGCCGGGTGCATAGGTGTCAAATTGTGTCGGGTTTCGTCACTGAATCCTATAGAGACATGTGAAAAGATGCTGCAGGCGACCAGGAGAGAAGTGTCCGGTTGGATCCAAGGGCGGATCAAGGATGAAGAGTGCCTGAAAGCAGAGGGGACAGAGTCTGGGTCACTAGCCAGTGACCAGGAAGGAACCAGGAAGAAACCATGTGATGTTGTGAAGCAATCAGTTGATGTTGTGAAGCTTGTCTCTGCAGCCACGTGGACCAGGAGGTGTCGACGATGACCAGGAGCTGGATAGGGACTGTCCCACGAAGGCTCTCGCTGTCGGCGGTATCGGCTTCCGGATTGGAGTCAACAAGCCTTGGCAAAAGCAACCCACACAGGAATCAAAGATGGCTCAACTAGGCCAGTGGTGTAGTTTTAAAGGTTCGTCGTCAAGATGGCCACTAGCCAACAGGCAAGTGACCGGACAGACGCTTCGAGCACAAAAACACTAGCAGGCCCCACGCAGCACTCGTAAAGTGTGGAGGGCTGTGCGTTGGTGTAGAAGGTGCTCGGGCTGGGGCTTCTCAATCCCCAATGCACAACTTCGAGGGAGCCTCAGAAGCTGCATAAGTAGCAAGTTGAAGGTTTTTCAAGATGGCCGGTCCCACGTCTCTAGTCGCCTCCACGGGTCTCAGTTTTGCTGGGACTGTGGATCGGGCTCAGTGAAGTCGGGAAGTCTGGTTCTTGTCAGGCTCTGTGCTCGGGCTCCGGTAGGAGCATCGACAAAGCAAACCACAGATCGCTGGATGTTGCCTGTTTGCACAGGGTGGTCACTCCTTGACCACAAGGGAGATTCTTCAGTCTTCTAGTTGCAGTAGAATGTCGAAGGTCCAGAGTTTTGTTTTAAGTTTACATTCTGGAAACAGCTGCCCTGGATGGTTCATTTACTATATTAGGTGATTTTAATTTTCATTTTGACAAAATTGAAGACAATGATACAGCCGCCCTTCAGGCATGTCTAACAACATTCGGATTTTCCCAGCTAGTGAAAGCCCCTACCCATGAAGGAGGCCACACATTGGATGGCATCTTTACTAATCTAAATGATTTACAGATCTCAGCCATCTTCCCCATCATTTGGACAGATCATTTTGTTATAATGGCTAACCTAATCAATTATGCCCCAGGAATAGCTATGGAAAATGACAACCATCGCCAGACCTTCCTGGATTGGAAAAATATTGACAGCAATAGCTTACTATCACTTTTGATTAAAACCAGTCCATCTCTGTCAAATGATGCTAAAATGGCTATTTCCCAATATAATGAGTGGGTTGCTTCCGCGACCACTCTATTGGTTCAGTCAAAACAATGCTCCAGAAACAGATCATCCCCCTCTGCCCCCTGGTACTCGGAAACTTTAAGGACACAAAAGCAGCTGTGCCGGAGGAATGAGAGGAACTGGCGCAGACACTATTCCGAAGAGGTTAAATCAATATACAAGCAATCGGTCACTATATATAAAAATATGATCTTAGATGCTAAGAAGAAGTTCTTTTCAGAGAAAATTGAACTCTCTAAAAACTCAAGCAAGGCTTTGTTTGAGACCACTAAACAGTTGGCTGGATGCTTACCTAACCTACAACCCCCCTCTTCCCAATCATTTTGTGATGCATTGGCTAATTATTTTTACAACAAAGTCAATGATATTTATGCTGTCTTTGCCAACTGTGTAGAAACACAACAAAACATTGCTCCTGAGATGGTGAGCTCCTCCATGACTGGCCCATCTCTTTCCCAGTTTAAAGAGGTCTCTATCAATCAGGTCAGGGACATTGTGTCATCCATCAAATCAGGCTCTGCCCTTGATCCCTGCCCTTTTAAAGTACTGCTCCCAGTCTCAGAAGTACTGCTTCCAGCTATTACATCCATCTGTAACACCATGATTAACACAGGTGTTTACCCCTCTGATCTAAAAAAGACGCTACTAAAGCCTCTACTAAAAAAACATAACCTAGATAGGAACGAGCTTAAAAATTACCGACCGATCGCCAATCTACCTATCTTGGCTAAAATTGTCGAGAAGGCCCTAAATAATCAACTATCAGCCTTTATAGAAACCCATAACCTACTGGATGACTCCCAGTTTGGTTTCCGCCTAAATCATGGGACAGAGACGGCCCTGATCAAGGCTACTGAGGATATCAGAACCATTCGCGACGCGGGTGGTACAGCAGTCTTGATACTGCTGGACTTATCAGCGGCATTCGACACGGTCGATCATGCCATCTTGATCGACCGTGTCGAAGCATTGGGGATTAGACACAGGGCTAGGACTCTCCTGACTTCCTTCCTTGCCGAGAGAACTCAGGTAGTCGCCATAGGGCCTTTTCAGTCCACCACACTGTCCTTGCCGTGCGGTGTACCTCAATGCTCATCCCTGAGTCCGACACTCTTTAACATATATGTGTCGGACCTTGCCAAAACCATTCGTGCCCATGGGATGAGCCTTACATCTTACGCCGACGACACTCAGTTGGTTTTGGCCATCAAAAATGACGGCCAAAAAATCGCCGATAATTTCAATCTGGGCATGCAGGCCATAGGGAACTGGATGGCATCCAACTGCCTCAAATTGAACTCGGATAAGTCCGAGGTGGTCATCTTTGGAAGCTTAACCCCAGAATGGTCCTCTCGCTGGTGGCCACAGTCTATGGGTCCTCCCCCCATCCCTGTCAGCAAAGTGAGGAATCTAGGTGTCATGTTTGACGATCGTTTCACGTTTTTCCCCCATGCAAATCAGATTGCCTCCTCTGCTTTTTATAAGCTACGAATCATTAAAAAAATTCTCCCCTTCCTTCCTGTCTCTGCTGGTAAAACCCTGATCACGTCCTTGGTCCTGTCCACCTTGGACTATTGTAATGCCCTATTTCTGAATTCCCAAGAAAAAGTTCTCAATAAGCTGCAAACCATCCAAAATGCGGCTGCCAGACTGCTGGGTGATATCCCCAAGTTTCAATCAGTCTCAGGAACCATCAGAGAACTTCACTGGCTTTCCATCAGGAACAGATCTAAATTCAAAGCTTTGTGTATTGTTTATAAGGCGTTGCATAACCAGGGACCAGCCTTTCTTACGCAACAACTTGTCCCCTATCGGCCCACCAGATCCCTGAGGTCTGCTGACCTCCTCCAGCTGGAAATACCCCGTACCAAACTGGTTTCATGGGGCGACAGAAGATTTCTCGTTTCAGCACCCAAGCTCTGGAATACTTTGCCACTATCTATAAAGAGCAGCCCCTCTCTGTGGTCTTTCCGAAAGCATCTTAAAACGTGGCTATTTGATCAATAATTACATCCTTCTCTAAGGCAGATTCAGCAAATACTTAGCGCCAAGATGCCCACGGGCCTTTGCTGCGCTTAACAAGTGTTTAAATAAATAAATAAAAGAAATAAGTTTCAGTCTGGATTAATCTAAAGTTTCTAGACTCAACTCCTACCTATATACCAATCTGAGGGGCTGGATTACCCGCTAGGTCCCTCCTATGGGTGGAACCAGGGAAGGGGGTGGTTACACCCCTTTCCCTTTGTCCAGTTTCGCGCCAGAGCTGGGGCTGGAGGGCCCCAGCAACTGGTTTGAACTGGGCTATGCATGGGACACCTTGTGTGCCCCAAGCAGTGTATCATTTCATTCAGTCCTCCCTGCCCCAATACACTAAGGCCTGTCTGGGGTGGTGCTAGCACCTCCCAAGACAGAAAACCTATTGTCCAAGCCTCCCTCGCTGGAAGGACAGCCAGCAGCAGGAGGTCAGACTTGTGTCTGTGGCAGCAGCATCCATTTTGTGATGATGAGGCTCTGGTTAACTTTACCCGGGTTTAATAGGAACAGCATGACTTCTCCCTCTAGAAGGGTGGAATGCTACCCCCGTCACCAGAACTGGTGAGGGGGTAGTATTCCAAAGCGTATGACAGCTTACACGACATTTTTTGATAAAGCCAAACCAAAGTTAGCATTCAACCGCGAGGATTATAATGTACTTAAGAGTATATGGTATGGCTATATCATAGAACAGCTATAAGGACATGGTTCCGAAAGCTGCAGACAGGCTCAGCTCATGCTAGAGCACCATCTCACATAAAACAAGCACTCTGCCTCCAGGATTGTTAAGGCCTGCCATAGGAGTGACTTATAGGTATATATGTGTCTATATGTAATGGTAGGTATAGGGATACTATACCTAAGCAAGGGGTGATTACATGACCTTGCCCCAGCTGAGTGATCATCCAGCTGTGTCAATGTGGATGGCCAGCCAGGGGTGGCATAATACATGCTTAGGCTGTGCGGTTTTAGGTTTAAACCTATAATAACTGATAAAACACTACCGAAAGTAAAATAGCCCTCACCAGTGTAAACATATAAACACTGAAGAAACACCTTTGCAACCACAAACTAAATGCCATTCAAAGAAAGGAAAAGGTAATTGAAAGAGTAATTTCCATTTCTTCCTGAAGGGGTCAATACAATGTAACTTTGTTACATAAGACAGCAGCAAGAAAGACTGGGCTAACATTATTATGCTTGAGTTTTGTTGTTTAGGGAGGCCACTAAAATATTGTTATTCCTTCCTTTTGTTTTTTTCTGTTTTGTGGTCTTTGGTCTAATGATGCATGGGTTTAGACACATGTTTTAGTTCTTATTTAATTATTTTATTAACTGTAGAGAATCAGGAAATACATTTGATTCTTTCACAGATGGGTAAAATGGCTGGTTTAATACAAATCTTTCTTAATATGGACCATCACATTTACCCACAAAGAATGGGTAAAAACCTTTGAAAAATCAGCTCCTTTTCTAGTGAGTCATTATTGATACTAGGTGAATTGCCAAACACCATAGGCTTTAAACATTCAATGCAAGGTGTAGTGACAGGTATATGTGAAAAGAATGCGGTCACCAAGCATCTGGGATAGGTCGGAAAACATGACGCCAGATGTTTGGAAAACATGGAACGCAGTGTCACTTGGAATGGTGTTGCTAAAAGTTCTTACCGAGTTCAACAAAGATTTGAGGATATTGTTTGTATTTGAAGTAATTTAGCTACGTATGCGAAAATGTTGTGTGATGACCTGTCAAAACCAATACCTGAGCAGACGTGCTTCCCTGTAAGAAATCCTTGCCACTTGCTAAATGGCATGCTGAAAGCATCAATATTCAGAGTTAGTGAACAAAGCTATTGACTTTGTTGTCCTTTCTGGTACACTTTCATTCTGTGCAGGAACTAAAACGCAAATATTTCTCAGTTTGTGCTTTGCGTGGCATCAATGAAAGAGTAATCCCAACTGTGTCATTTAGCCGGTGATTCTCAGTTGTAGAGGCCGTGAATGCTATATTACCAATGTGGCAACCGTTTACAGAATTTGTGCTTAGTGATGACAAAAGTCAAGAAATGTGAGGATCTTTGGTCACATATTTATACTGATGTGATAAGAAGTACACTCTACTGCATTCTTACATTTTTACAAGAAAACATGATTGCATGATAAAAAAGAACTAAAGCCTGAAAACACCCTTGTCTACCAAGTGTTCAGCATACTTAGTGTAGATGTGAAATCTCCTTGTGAGTTGGCAAGGCAACACTTATAGGGCTAGATGTAGGTAACTCTAATTTACCGATTCATAAATACCGAATTTTACCGATTCGGTATTTATGAATCGGTAAATTAGAAGGAGGGAGATGTAGGTAAATCAAAAATCTAAAAATCTGATTTACAGAATCTTTAACATTCGGTATTTACCGATTCGGTAAATACCGAATCGGTATTGCCCATTGATTCCTATGGGCCTTGAAGCCCATAGGAATCAATGGGCAATACCGATTCGGTATTTACCGAATCGGTAAATACCGAAGGTTGCAAGGGTGCAGGGGGTGTCACTTTGACACCCTCTTGCACCCCAAGTACAGGCTTGTGTGCCATGTGGCACACATACATGCCCTAAGGGCATGTCTGTGTGTCACATTGCACAGGTGTGCATGCACAGATGTGCATGCACACCTGAATTCGGTATTTTACCACCCAATAGGATTGGGTGGTAAAATACTGACTCTTAAGGGCCTGTGGCACTCTTAGGAGTGCCAGCTACATATGGATTTACCGAATCGGTAAATATACCGATTCGGTATTTTACCGATTCTGTAAATTTACCGATTCGGTAAATTTATAGAATCGGTAAAATATAGGCCCCCTACAGCAGAAAACCCTAATACCGGTCGGTAACGGCCGAATTCGACTGTTAACGACCGGTATTAGGGCTCCTACATCTGGCCCATAGTGTCTTTGACACTGCAAAATGTTCCATGTTAGAATTCTTGCCACTTGGTAAGCAAAGAAATGTTGTGGAGAAATTCAGAAAATGTCATTTTACAGTGCATGAGAAATGGCTGGCAATGATGAATTGAAGTCAATGAAGCCTCACTGAAGTACTCTGTACAGGTTCTAGATCTTTTCCATAAATGGGAATTTTGTACGGACTTTGTAAAGAACTGCTTAATTGTTGACCGCTTCAATAACTGAGGGCATATACGCCCAGTTCAACGCATATTTTGCAGAACCTGTCCCAGAGAATCGCAATATTCAGGTGCACCAGTATTGGTATGTAAAGCTATATCAGTGGCCAGAGTTAGCAAATTGTGTACTGGCTGTTTTGGCATTGACTGTCTCAAGTGCCAATGTTGAGAGGGCCTTTTCACAGATAAATGTTTACATGGGAAGGAAAGAGTGTGCATGACCAAAGACTCACTAAAGAAGTATTGTGTGTTGCACTACAATAAGTTTTATTTTTTAAAATGTATTTGAACCTCATACACCCTGTATGCACACTGTTTATAAACATGCAGAAAGCAAGCAATAAAAAAAGCAAAATGTTCCATTAACACCGTTAAAATACTTTCTATTCTTCTTAATTGCGCGAAAATGTGTAACCACTGATAAAAACGTTTTTTTTAAGGAATTGAAAACACTGATAAAACCCCACCAGAATTTACCAAAAATAGAAACTGAAAAGAGGAAAGCCTATGTAACATGTTGCAGCCCCTGGTAGGCCATGGATTCACATATGCCCTGGGTACCTATGGTACACTGTACAAGGGCTCATAAGGTGACCCAATACCCAAATGGATATGTACCTAAAGTACATGGAGTCCATTTTACAGTGAGAGCAGGAAGCCTGGGGCCCTGATTAGCAGGATCCCAGGCCAACTAAGTCGAAAACCAGCTAAACACTAGGCAAAAAGTTGGGGGTAACCATAGTCAGGTATCCACCTTCCTACAACAACTACCAGGCCGCCAATGGAAAAAAGATTGCCCTAAAGCTAGCCTGCCTTATGCATAGAGCCTTTTATAAAATGGGGCCTCCTTTCCTCTCAGAGTAGATTACTCCATACTGTCCAACTGGATCCCTTTACTCTCTCTTTAGGTTCTACTGGTTAAAGTACCTAGTAGCTGCAAAGCATTAACCGACGGGAGATCCTTTTGAGCTGCAGGGTCAAGAATCTAGACTGAGCTTCCATACAAATCATGAATGGATTCAATATTTAGAGGATTTAAGAAGGCCGTTTGCGCTCATCTTCCTCCGCCCTACCCGAGGCACTCGATTAGTCTACTGTGTTAGGGTGGTTTAGGTTTTTGGAATATTGCTGCAAATCGTTTGTTTCTGGATTCTTTACCCTGGTTAATATCAAATTGTTATTTATGGCATGGAAGGTTTTCTCCACATCTACAGATTGTTTTCCACCTGGATTTGTTGCCAGGCGAAAAGATGTTTAAGTGAATGTGCAATTAATGAATATTAATAAAAGTACCAAGTTACAGTACTATTGCATGCAATAAAGACACCGTACTCTCTCATAGACCCCATTTAAGTTACTACTAAACGCAACATAAGATGCTTTTCCTTTGAATAGAAAGGACACAGAAAACAAATGGGGTTGGAAAGGGGGTGGGGGGGCACCAATCATGGATGAAATTGGGGAAGGCTACCTATGTATACGCTGTCCCCAATTGCTTGAGCAGGTCCCATCCAGTTCTGTTTCTTTCTAGTGGCACATGGCGCCATTGGGGTTGAACTACTGAATTATTACTAAAAGAAGACCGGTCTCAAGGCTAGAAGTAACAACTCACACATTATGCCTCCACATCACACATTGCTGTAGACATAGAAAACGGATACCCTGATCCAAATCGATGCCACACAAGAAACACCATAAATAACAGCCATGCTGGAATATTAACCAGGAAATCCTTATGTACCAGTGACCAACAACGGTTTTCTGCTAAACCAGGGAACATCTTATGACCACCATTGCTAAATCCATGTCACTGAAGACCGTATCCTTCCCTAAATCCGGATTCCCCTATTCATTATGATTATATGGTAATGTTCACACTGTACATGGGTAACACAACCTCCCCTTCTTGCAGAATGCATCTCTTCCCCCAGTCATCCCTGCTGCTAATCCCGATACCTTGGCAGAAGATTCCGCACTTAGGGGCTGATTCTGATGCGGTTTGGAAATGCTTCCCGAACGAATCGGGTTGGAAATGGTTTCCGACCCACTCGGATCGGGAGAGTCCGACCGACCAAGTACGATGCATCTGGATACTTCCAGATACGATTTGGTTGGACTCCCATTGACTTCAATGGGAGCACATGTTCCTAACCGCATCATAATTGGACACTGGTTCGCTCCCGATCTGATTTGAAAAGAGTAAATGCCATTAGGAGGCCTTCCTAACCGCATCAGAATCAGGCCCTGGGTGGGAATGCTTTCCAACCTGCATCAGAATAGGGCCCTTAGAGACAATCCAATAGGAGACCTCCAAAATATGAAAAGGCAAAGTATGCTTGCACCGCGGCAGTCCCTTTAACAGTTCTACGCATGCAGCGGCACGTACATGAATTCGAGGACCACATAGCGCCAGTTATGCTAGTCCACCCAAATTCTATGGCCTATTTCTCCTCCCTCCTTTAATGAGGCAGGCTACCTCTCTGATCATGGTCAATTATCAACCAATAAATCAATGCAGTTCTTGCAGACAGGATTCTAGTCTATTAATGAAAAGAATCCATAAAAACACCCCTGCTCGAGATGGTGATGTCGCCATATGATCTTTTAAGGCCATATTTCCGCTAAGATGATTAAGCCCCCAAGCAAGAGAGATCCTTTGACATACTTGTACCTGATGCTGCTTTACCCCTACATTAACCGCATCGCTGCAGCGGTTATTTTTCCGCTACGCGGCTTTTTTCTAAAAGCCGCGTTAGATGACGAGCTCAGCTCGTCATCCGCACACGACCACCGTGGCTGATGACGAGCTGAGCTCGTCATCAGCATCGAAGGGGTTAAAACCAATGTACATGCCGGAGAGCCAAAGAGGTCTTCTGCAGACTCTCTGGCTGGCTCAAATGCCGATGCTGCTCTGAATCAAAAATTTGCTAGCATTCGCGACAAGAATTTTCAATTCTATTAAGGACACGGAGGCGAGGATTATGCTTCTCAAACTTTACTGCATCAACACAGCAGCCAATGAAAATGTATTATTTTCACAACAAACAATAAATTACTACATTTCCCATGAACACCATGGTTATAGGCACGACCCCACAGTCCATAAGAACCCCTTGCGTGCATTTCACATCCTCTTTCTTTGAGGCGATAAGTCCAGAACTTGAACCAAAACGAATCCTCCAACATGGAAGAAAAAACTTCAGATTAACATCTTGACGTCCATCGTCTTTCAGTCCGACTTTTTCTCAGCTCCTGAAATAAAGGAATAACACCACCGTAATCACTGAAAATTTGGGTGGGCAAGCGTATGACATACAGTACATTAAGCCGGGTGGGATAATCCTCGCCTCCATGTCCTTAATAGAATTGAAAATTCTTGTCGCGAATGCTAGCAAATTTTTGATTCTATTACAGGACCGGAGGCTTCTGATTATGCTAGTTTAACGCTGAGTAAATACAACTGAAGTAATATCTCCCACCGGCTTATAATAAAACGTTTTAAATGTCGATTCAGACGACCAATCTGCACAACGCATGATATCCTGTATACTTGACCCCAAACCATATGATTTTGACGCCATAGCGCCTCTCACTGAATGAGCACCAAAGATCTGTGTATCCACACCAGCTTCATTCATCACATATCGAAGCCATCTAGCTATTGTGGCTGCTACCACAGGCTTAAAGGGTTTCTGAATGGCAATTAATAACTGATTGCAACCCTGCGGCCTCAAGGCCTTAGTACATTCCTCGTATGCTTTTAAGCATTGAACCACACATAATTTTTCATTTGCAGGAAAAGCATTGTATGAAATGTGTCGAGACAAAGTTTTAGTGCGACCTGTAATATGAAAAGAAACCCCTTCCGGGGTGAACACTCTACCTGTTACGTCGAGCGCTCTCACATCCGAAGACCTTCTGCAAGACGATAAACACAGCAACATAGCTAATTTTGCCGACAACTGCTTTCTAGACAGAAGAGCATTGACCGGCCAACTGTTGAGCAATGATAATACTAAAGACACATCCCACAACCCGGTATACTTGGGTTTGGGTGGGTTGGCTACCCTGATGCCCTTTAACAGCTTGCACACCATCGGGTGCATACCTACCGGTTTCCCGTCTATCTGAGTATGCCCCGCTGAAATAGCCGAACGAAAATTATTGACCGACCGGTATGCTAGGCCGTCCCCGGCCTTTTCCGTCAGAAAATTCAAAACTTGGGACAACTCTGCCCCCACGGGATCCAGGTGTCGTCCCACGCACCAATCCACCCAGTTCTTCCAGGCTGAGGAATAACGTTTCCTGGTGGAAGGCGCCCATGCCTGTTTGATGAACTCGGCAGTTTTGCTCGAAATTCCCGGCAACTGCCACTGTTCCCGGAAAGCCTCCATGCCATCAGCGATAGCCTGCCCTCCATTAGCAACGGTTGTTGTTCCTGTTGAGGGCCCTGCAACAACCACCTCGAGTCCGGGAGCATCCGCGGACGATCGCAGCTTCACTGCAAAAGCTTGGGGAACCAAGCTTGTGACGTCCACCACGGAGTCACCATGACTATTTCCGCCTTCTGTCTGATCACTTGTGTCATTACCCTGGGAATCAAGAGGAAGAGGGGAAAGGCATATTGAGTCCCCTGTGACCAGTCCTGGAGAAAGGCATCCGTCGCCGTCGCCATCGGATCCGGTCTCCAGCTGAAGAACCGGCGAATTTGAAATATTAGCCTGGAGGCAAACAGGTCCGTCTGAAACGGTCCCCATGTCGCCTGAAGCCACTGAAAAACACGAGGGAGCAGCTTCCAATCGCTGTAGTCCCTCAAGTGTCTGGAATTCCAATCCGCTACCTGATTGGCCTGACCCGGAATGTATTCCGCTACAACCGAGATTTGATTTTGGAGACAGTAGTGCCAAAAATCCTTGGCTATCTGGACAAGCATCGACGACCTCGTGCCGCCCAACTTGTTGATATACCTCACCGCTGACACGTTGTCCAAACGGAGGATGCAACAAGATGTCTGCCTCGGGGATAACGTGCGAATCGCAAACGACCCCGCCAGCAGCTCCAAACAATTTATGTGCAACTCGAGCTCTTTTGCCGACCATCTGCCGCCTGTAGAAACCTCTCCACAGCGCGCGCCCCAGCCCCACCTGCTGGCGTCGGACTCGATCACTACCTCTGGCTGGGATCCGAAGATCGCCCTGCCGTTCCAGGCATCCACGTGGCTTAGCCACCACTGCAGCTCTGTTCGTACTTCCTCCGATAGAGGAACCGAGTCGGTGTACGAGAGGCCCCTTTGTAGGTGCTGGATCTTGAGGCGTTGGAGGGCCCTGTAATGCAGCGGCCCCGGAAATGTAGCCTGAATGGACGATGCCATTATATCCACAACTCTGGCCAGCGTCCTGAGAGTGACTACTTGACTGTCTAACAACTTCCTTATCTCTAATTTCAAATCCTGCAACTTGGCTTGAGGAAGACACAGTTGCGCGGTCTGGGAGTTGATCATGAACCCCAGGAAATCTATTGCCTGTGTCGGAATCATCACCGACTTTTTCAAATTGATTACAAATCCTAAGCTTTGGAGTAAGGACGTAGTCATGGTCAGATGTCGCAGAAGACTGGTTTGATCCTGCGCCATGAGCAGGATATCGTCTAGATAGATGATCAGTCGTACCCCTCTTTCCCTGAGGAATGCAACCACTGGCTTCATCACTTTTGTGAAGCACCATGGAGCCGAGGAGAGACCGAAGGGAAGAGCTAAGTATTCGTAACATTGGTTGTCCCACATGAATTGTAGAAACCTGCGATGAGGAGGAAAAATCGGTATAGACAGATATGCATCCTTGAGGTCCAGGCGGACAAACCAATCCCCTTCCTGCAGCAAGTCTGCTAGGAGATGAATACCCTCCATTTTGAAATGGTTGTAAGTCAGGTATTGGTTGAAATCCCTGAGGTTGAGCAGCAACCTGTTGCCACCCCCTTTTTTCTGGACAAGGAAGACTTTGCTGAAGAAAGCTCGAGGACCTCCCTGGCAGCGAGAGATCGCCCCTTTCTTCAGTAAGTCTGCCACCTCTTCGCTTATGAAATTGTGATCTTGTAGGGAAAAATGGAGAGGTGGAGGGGGAAACGCCTGAGCTGGGCGGGAGTAGAACTCCAGCTGAAACCCTTGGACGGTTTGTAGTACCCACGCATCTTGCGTCAAAGCTCGCCACTGCGCCATGCAATGCTGCGTGCGCCCCCCCAATGGAAGAAGGGAAACATTTGTGACACTCACCGGAATTCTGATGCGATTTGAAGGATGCTCTATTGTTTCCTGACTGGAAACATCCTCTGTTAAATCTCCGCTTAGACGGGTAGAAGGTGCCACCGCGGGTGGAGTCCCACTCCCCACGTCCGCGGCCAAAATCTCCACGTTGGGAGCCTTGCTGATATCCTCGGCCTGACGAGCGACCCCCGCCTCGTCCGGCCCTGGTGAAAACCCCCTGAGTAACGGCTCGCTTTATTCCGCTCTGAGCCTTATCTAGGGCGGTGAAAGTTCCTACATATTTCGTGACATCTTTAACAAATCTATCACCGAATAGAAAACCCCCGGCCAAGGGTCCTGGTTCCGCTTCCGCAAGCTCTGTTAGGTTGTTGTCCGTCCTAAGTAGTAGGGACTTGCGCCTCTCTGAAGAGATAGCGCAATTGGCGTTGCCCGCTAGGCAAATGGCGCGCTGAGCCCAGCCCGCCAAGATATCCGGATCCACAGCCTCCGTTCCTTCTTTGGCCTTCAGGGCCATTTCCAATATTTTCGCTAGGGGCCCCACGATGTCCAGCATCTTGTCTTGGCAGCCCCGCCAAGCCCTGTCCAGCCCCCTCTTGGGATCTTTTGAAAACTTTCTCAAGAAAGTAAGCATGCTTGCATCAATCTCCGGAGTGTCTGCTACGCCATCCGGATTCTCAGGGCGCGGACACTCTGACCTTAAGCGATTACGAACCTCTCTACTGAAGCTCTTCCTGAGGTTCTCGTGTAGATATTCGGAGTCCGCCGGGGGCGGGATCCAGTCCGAAGACCGGGGATGGACTATCTCTGAAGGATCAAAGCTAAAAGTTCTGATTCTGTCCTCCGTCGCCTTTGGATCGACCCTGGCCTTCTTAGGAGGAGGAGGATGCTCCTCCGAGGTATCTGTATCAGTACCCATGTCTGTATTTGTTGTAGTGGTGTCAGTATCAATTGGAATTGGGCGTTTAGCCTTAGCTTTCCCACCCACATAAGGGTGGTCAGATGATCCTCTCGCTGGCAGGGAGGCCAATGACTGCGCATGCGGCCATTGTGTCTGCTCGGTCGAGTCTGCTGCGGAAGAAGTGGCTGCCTGCTTCTGTTTCTTCTTCCCCTCATAACCATGACGTTTGGCAAAACCCTCCAGCTGTTTACGAATAGGACGTAGAGCCACTGCAAGTGCCTGCTGCACTGTCTGCGGGACGTTCGTCTCAATAGCTTTAGCCACTGAAGCCTGGACCGAGGCATCCAATGCTTCTACTATATTGTCTTCAAGGACAGCCTCCTGCTGTCCATCCACAATCTCATCCTCATCATTATAGTCCTCATCCCGATATTTCACCCAACCTTCCATGATGAAGGCACACACACTGCAGATAATGCAGAAACACACCCTGGGGGGGGTAATGGGGGTAATGGGGGGGTCAGCCCAAGCACACTGAAACAGAGAACAAGAGTAGGTAACGTTTCCCAAACCCCCTCAGCAATGCTGTAGTCAAAAGAGATCAGAGACCTGGGCCCTTTTTATCCCTTGAGCATGTGCGCACTCTGGGCCAAGTATTTTACAACCAGACGCTCCAAAACGCTGGCGATCATACAGGGGGTCCTGCCGGTGTGTAGAACGCGCAAAAATCGCGTTCCAGGAAGCCGAGGAGTCGGACCGAGGCGCGCCGCCCAAACGCTACCAATCCTACCAAAAACTAGCCCAAATTGGTAAGCGTTTTGGGCGCGCAGGTCGGCCGAGAGCCACCCGGCTTGAGCGTCTGGGCGTACTAGGGAAGCCTCTGCGCGCCTTCAGGCTGCCGGTACCGGGCTCTATGATGTGCACGGCGGCCCCCCTGCCCGTCAGAGACCGCTGATATCGGTGCTCCAGAGGCGCCTGGTCCCACGGGAGCAGCCCCCGATCATACGGCTCTGAAAGTGCTTCACAAAACAGGTCAGAGAAAAAGTGATGTAGCGCTCGATGAACGCTTAACCAAACCGCATTAAATAAACATTTGGCAATAACAATCCACTTAACACGCGGAACGACCCGCACAAAGCAATAATCTGCCCTTTAATCGGCACAGCAATCAGCACATTAACCCCACAAGGAAAATACCCAAGCACAAGCAGAGTGAGGGAACCCAAGGGGAGGTGCACTTAACTCTGACTTGAGCAGCAAAGAAAGAAGATGTGAAATGCACGCAAGGGGTTCTTATGGACTGTGGGGCGTGCCTATAACCATGGTGTTCATGAGAAATGTAGTAATTTATTGTTTGTTGTGAAAATAATACATTTTCATTGGCTGCTGTGTTGGTGCAGTAAAGTTTGAGAAGCATAATCAGAAGCCTCCGGTCCTGTAATAGAATTACAATCAACTTACTTTCTTGCCGTCTGCCTTTCCCCTCCAATATGGAGCAGTTTCAATATATTAAAACCGGCCAGGCAGGTCGCGCCCATTGAAGAGCGAAGCTGCAGCTGCAGCCCATGACTGCCTGGGCTTTCCATCAGGCCGCATACCTCTTCAGCTGGAGGCCTCATCCCCACCGCTTGGGAACATGTGTGTGGGTCACACTTCTCTGGGTGCTGCCAGCCAGTGTCCTGCTCCTGGCATCCCAGGACCGGTTCAGAGATAGCTGCCACCAAGAGGCCATGCGTCACCGAGCAGAATTAGTGATTTACATTACTTCTTAGGCCGTAATCTGGAAGGCTTTGAAAAGTAAACAGAAAACTGTTTGCAGTATGGGTGTACAATCCCTATTAAATTGATTAAGCTACTTTAGTGTGGATTCCTGGCTCTGCCACTGGGAAAGAAGTCACGCAGGCAAAGACCTATCAACAGGACACGCTCACTGCAGAGCGCCAACAGAGAACGAGCTGCAAAGAAAGGATGTGCACCGGCTTTACTAATGTGTTTTTTAGCCACACTGCACAGCTTCACCACTGCGGAGCACAATTGGTAAAAAATAAAAGAATTTGAAAAACCCCAAAAAGCACAAGGATGTGAATGCTGCGCCATTTTGTATTATTCCAACATGCATTTCATTTATCGATCTGTGACGGATTAGTAAATTAAAAAAATATAGAGCAAACGCACTTTAAAACAAGCATTTACAATGCAATGGTTTCGCCTTTGGAAAAGTTTGAGCTATTGGCATTGTAAATGACAACATTTTTATTTATGTGTTGGTTTTGAAAATAGATAAATACCTTGGAGATGCCCAGTACGGGTATCTCACAGGGAAAAAAGCCAGGACGGGATCCCAAGGCAAGCGCCGAGATGCCTACGGGTAATCGAGCGCTATATAAGAACGCATAATAATAATAATAATAATTTACAATGCCAATAGCTTAATCTCTTGCAAATACGAGACCTACTGCATTTGCACCCACACAGAGCAACACACAGAGCCACATGCACCCACACAGATAGAACCACACACAGAACCACAGACACACACACACACACACAGACAGAACCACAGACACACACACACACAGACAGAAACACACACACACAGACAGAACCACAGACACACACACAGATAGAACCACAGACACACACACAGACAGAACCACACACACACAGACAGAACCACACACACACAGACAGAACCACACACACACACACACACAGACAGGGGGCCGAAGTGCAAATGGCTCAAAGGCCTGAGAAACACCTGGCCCCCAGGGAGGCCGATTATTGCAAACAATCACCCCTCCCCAGCCCAGCCTCAGCTTGATTGCTTGGCAGGGTAGGGGTGAAGGAGAGGCCACAGCTGACAATCGCTGTCCGGCCGCACAGCGAGGCTGCTTTCATTTTCTCAGTCTGTGTCCGTGCACTCTGTGGGACGTTTTTTTTCCTCCCCTTTCCTAGTCCACTCTCTGTGGACTGGGACAGGGGAGAAAAAAAACGGCCCACAGAGGGCACTGAGGCACCGGCCCTTCGGCCCATTCCCGAATGCCCGCCTTGCCAATCCGCCCCTGTATGCCGGGTCTGGCGGCTCAGTGGACAAAGGCGTCCGCTGCAGGGACCAGTGATCAACCTCATGGTATCAGTTTTTTTTGTTGCTCTAGCCCCACCCCCTCCCCCAATGACCCCACCCCCACCGGTGCGGCCCTCGGACACAAACTACACTGTAAATTTAGGGCCCCAAGAGAAAGTTTGTGAGTACCTGTGACTTATATCATTCCACAGCAGACATCAGTGAACTTAGTGTCTCTTTATTTCAGCACTCCTTTGGAGTACATGTTTTCTTCTTGCTCCCCTCCCCATGTGCTGCTTCCCCCTCACATCTCTGCCCCTATCGCACTCTGTGTTGCTTCCCCCATCTCAATCATTCCTCCTCCTACCCATCGCCTTTTTTTGTGACCTGCCCCCACAACTCCTACGCAGTGCTAAATTCATAAAAAGGTAAATGGCAGGTTCCTTCTCAGCTTGCACCACCCAATGCCCCTGCCTGCCAGTTTTGTCAATGAGCGTACTAACGCAAGTACTATCACACTCTTACATGTGACAATTCAGACTATTTCAGGCACTCCAAAGATATAACAACGGCTTAGGTGGCAGGTATTAGTACTTTTTAGTACATTAAAATTATAAAACAAATGCTGTTGTGCTAATTTCCAAAATTAGACAGACCATGTGTTGGACTGTCATAAGTGCCGGTGTTGGTAATTAAGTGCTGGCACTGAGCAGCGGAAAGCACCGGCTGAAATTAATCACTGCTCCAAAGTTGCACACATAACACTCCCTGCTCCCCATTGCTCTCATTGATCAGCAGCGTTGACTTGCTCCCCTATTCCCCTGCTACTCTGTTACTCCCCAATCCTTCGCTATTCTATTTTTTTCGTTTAAGGAGGACGCACCACCTGCAATTTATTTTGTGGTCACCCCGCCACAAGATTATGCCCCACTTTTATTTTTTTATTTACTGCTCCAAGATGAGCATCTACCATCTTGGAAAGGTGAATAAACAAAAATACCTGCTACAGTTTCTTGACAAATACATGAGCAAAACACCCCTCTCATCGTATACGTTCACCGATATACAGGATGTTTTGGATCGTTGGTCTTCAGCCGATTTGTCTGTCTCTCATTTTGACTGCTTTGTCGCTCTGAAGTACTTTTCCCCTTGCCGGTCTGCCTGACACCATCTGCATTCCTTACCCCTTATACCATTCCCCGTCTACCTTCCATGCCCCATTAGACGTGTGTCTTGGCTATGCGTTAATATCTCTTGGTATTGTGTAATCACTGTTTTTCTCCTATGTTTATTCTTGGCTCCTGTAACAGATGTAATTTTGTAACCTGTAACTCGCTGATCCTCATGTAAAGCGTTCTGATACCTCCGTGTCTAGTCAGTGCTATATAAAACTCAGAAAATAAAGAAAGAAAATGTTATCATGCTGGAGGCAGTCTTTTTTGTTGCCTTTGTCAATGCCGTTCAGTATCACCACAACCATTTCTTTGCCTTTTTACTGATACTCTTCAACATCAGCAAAAAGCACTGGCAAAACCAAAACATCAGCTAACTCCTTTCAAAAGAAAAGACATATAGCCTTTTCCAATGCAAGATTGAAGTTGACAGGTCTAGAATCCTAGTATTTTTATTCTATTCGGTTTCTCAGATGTTCCATCTCAAAGTCACAACTATTAATTACCTCACACACAGAGATTAAAATGTATGATGTTTTTGCTGGTAGACCACAGAGCTACTTGCAACTGCGTGCCAAAAACATTAACTACTGAAAATAACCCGTGTCCACTACCATATTTGGCTCATATGCTGCAGGCCATAAAACGCTGCGAACGTCCTCACTCATCTTTGAACACCCCTGAATCCAAACTCATTATAGGCTCACCCGGCACTGCACTTTCTCAGCTACACTGTGTGCATTCTAACCATGGTCATCTGTTCTTCAGGGAGGGACAGCGGAGAGGTGCTTCTCTGAAATGGGGTTTGGGAAATTTGTAACAGGAGTGAAACTGCACATATATTATCCGTCTAGTGGGAGGGAAAATTATGAAAACGGCAGAACTGAATGTTGGGGACCTGTGCTGGATGGTCACCGTTACCACCAGAGCCTATGGTACTCCAGAACCTACACGCTGTTTGATACCAGGGGTGTTGTGAACCTCTGCGCTTTAGCAGCTTGGTCAATAGACCTCTTATCTGCAACTTGGCAGAAACAGCTCATAATTAATGTTTGAAGAAAGAAAGTTGGGTTGATACCAAAGGCAAAGAAGGGTGGATGAGTGGTTGCATGAGAGGGTGAAAGGATGGATGGATGAGTGGGTGAAAGGATGGTTGGGTAGAAGGATGATTGAGTAGAAGGAGGGGTGAGGAGAAGGATGGATGGGTATAGGGTGGATGGGTGAAAGATGGTAGAGTAAATGGAAATCTGAAATAGTGACTGGATGGAACAGTGGATGGAAGGTTAGCAGTGTAATGAATATATATGTGAGGATGGATAAATAGGTGGGTGAAAGGATGATGAGAACATGGAAATCTGAGAGGATGGATGGATTGAATGAATGGATAAAAGGATCAACTGATGGATGAAAGACTCTCAATGGATGGGTAAGTCAGATTATGGATATGTGGGTGGATGGATACATACATGCATAGATGACAGATGTGTGAACAGATGGATGGTTGGATAGAATGGCCAATAGATGGATGGAATGATGAAAGACTGATGGATGAAAGAATGAATAGATGAAATAATGCAAAGGTGAAACGGTGGATATCAGCGGGTAGGTGGAAGGCTGAAAGGATGAATAGATAGTTGCTTCGATGGAAGAGATAAGGAAGCTCTTCTAGGGAGGTTCAGGCTCACTTGCTTGGTACCATCAGTGCTTTGGTTCAAAGTGGGGGTACTTTAATTTTCTGGCTACTCCCTTGCTTGACACTTTTATCGCACCCCACATAAAGAAATGATGAGCAGAATTTAGTAATCACCAGCAGTTTCTTTACTGTCACACAGGCACTTCATTGCACCTGCAGGGCTACCCTTAGAAGTATGGCAAGAAGCCCAACCCGAGAATCAGAAGCCGAGGGGTTTAGCTTCTTATTTTTTGTGCTCTCCAGGTCAACTGTCAATTTCGAATCCCTGTGCTAACAGAACCCTCGGGGTATAACCACTAAGGTTTTTGGGCCACTCTTCGGGATCTGTGGTTACTCGTCAGAGCAGCACACTTTTCTTCACAGTACATCTGTCAGAAACTTCAGTCTAGTACTTCGGTTTGTTTTTCACACCTGTTTTAATGTATTCGAATACAACAACAAACAATGAGAGAAACATATTTCAAAAACAATTGTGTGGTTTAAAATGTTAGTGGCGCTTTATCATTGTTATCAGATATCTAGGACGCTCAAATTCAAAAGTTTTTAAGTGCAGTATACCAAGCTGACTCCTTAAATAAACTGCAGAATTGTGGTAATGTTTATAAATAATTTACAAAATACCGACCAACTAATGCCTTTCCAACAAACTATTACATCATCTGGGCCTTCACCGGCTTGAGTCATTGGGTGGGTTTCAAACGCTCAGTGTTATTTTCTGTCACCTGAACTCCTCGTTTTATTTATTTTTAAAGATTAGCACCACACCGTGGCCTCTTGTGTGAAGAACCGTGTCGTCGCGTCTTCTGTGACAAACTGATTTTGCTATATGCCCCTAATCACTAACTCTTGTGAAGTTAGTCAAGTCCCACCCCCCACCCCCACCCCCACCGCCCAATAAAAAAAAGAACTTTCATTGTTGTTCCAACAACTGCCCATACAGATTAATCGTACCCTCACCGAAAATGATACACACGGCTACCTTTCGGGGGGAGGGGGGGGGGGGTTGAGGGGGGGAGGAATCAACAGCAACGTAAACGTAAATAACGACTCACTGAAAATAATTAGGTGTAGCCTGTGCTCCAACTGCAGCGACTGATTCCAAGTCGTGCATTGAGCCTGTCGTGACCTCTAATTAAACGAAAAAAATAAAGGCCTCACCTGCTGACGTCCCAACACGGCTCACACTTAAGGCCGCGCTGCTCCACAAGGTGAAGGAGACCCACCGGCTCCGGTTACTGGTGCCTTCCGGCAGCGGGTGAACACGCCTCGGCTTTGTTACACTGGGAGTCCATCATGCCCTGACCTGACGTGACCCCGCCACGACTACAGCTGACAGACACACGGGTGACGAAGAGTGGGAAGAGATTAAGCGCTGCTGCCATTGGTCGAGCGCGTTCCAGGCGCGCGGGGAATCCCGCGTTGTAAAAACGTTTCCCGCCGATAGGTCACTGATCTTTCCTAACAGACTTACGTCAGGTAACGACACAGGGCTCGAATAATTATGCAGGACGACTGTTAATACGGCGCTGCATGGGATGGGGGGGATTGGAGAGAGGGGATGTTGAAAATGGCCAATCTCAAACAGATATAATCAGCAGGTGCTATGCATCCCAAAGGTTGCGTAAATGCTGATCGGTGTCAGATTTTCAGGAATAAAACTTCCCTTCAGATGTAAAAGTACATTTACTGCATATGGAAATCAGACCCCCCCTTTACAGGTGATAATGTTGGAAAGCCCAGTTTCTTCATTCTGGGAGGGTTACTTTTGTTCTAGATGGCTCACCATGTAGGCAAGATACAGTCATGGTGTCCCGGGCCGCGCTGTGATTGGCTGACGTCACGGGGGTGTCCCGGGCCGGCAGCCAATCGCAGCGCGGCCCGGGACAAAGGGGCGGGGCTTAAAAAAAGCACCAGAAACGCCCCCGAATCGCATTTTCGGGAGAAAGCGCGATTGACAGCCTCTGTCTCCCAATGGCTAGCCTCCATTTATGGAGCTAGCCAATGAGAGGCAGAGGCGGGTCATCGATCATATATAGAACTCAATAGGTTTTTTAGCGAATGCTCACTACGTGAGCATTTGCAGGCAAAACCTAAAAATGCACGAGGGATGAACCAACACAGAGGGTAAGGGGAGAAGCCGCATGGTGGACGGAGAGGGGAGTAGCAACAGAAGCGAGCACACAGCGGCAGAGGGAGAAAGGGCAAAAGACAGCAAAGCAGAGCAGGGCTGGAGAAACACAGGCGGGTGGGGAGAGAAGCATGTTTGTGAGCAAAAAGCACATGGGCGAGACAGAGCAACGTCGGGGTGGGGTGAAGCACACAAAGAAGATAGCTGGAAAGCAAATGCATTCTCATGGAGTGCATAACCAAAAGGAACAAGCATTGGCAAAGCCAATAGGTCCTGCCTATGAGAGAGCTATTGGCTTAGGCAATGTGTTTTAGCCATGTTGTACACCAGTGTTGCTGTTGTTCAGCAGGGCTTATAGAAGCGTAAAGGTAGAGCGGGGTAGCACAGACCGGAGCAGAATAGAACAGAGCAGAGCGGGGTAGAGTGAGGTACATTGCAGTTGGCTGAGGTAGACAGGAGGGATTCGAGTGAGGTAGAGTTGAGTAGATTGGGGTAGATTGGGGTGAGTAGATTGTAATAGTAGCTTGTTTCCTTTCCAGTAAAAGAATTGGCTTGGTAGTTTGGTCTGCCCTGTTCCCATGATGCACTGGGCCAGGGACAGACTAATTTGCATGTAGCCAGGTTCTGAGATGGGATGGTGCAGTGAGCTAAAAAACGGTGATGGATCAAGCCCTGATCTGTTGACTGGGCAGGAGTGTTCTGTTTAATTCAGATACTCTGTCCATCACCACCCCCTTTTTTGAATCGTTTTGTCCACCATAAGCGTGGAAGGGTATGCTCAGACATGAGTCCCTTGCTCTCTGCACCATCAGGATTCAAGCAAGCTGGGCCGAAGACGGCTGTAATGCCAGAAACCGGTCCCCGGAAGCTTGTTTCCTTTCCAGTAAAAGAATTGGCTTGGTAGATTGGTCTGCCCTGTTCCCATGATGCACTGGGCCAGGGACAGACTAATTTGCATGTAGCCAGGTTCTGAGCTGGGATGGTGCAGTGAGCTAAAAAACGGTGATGGATCAAGCCCTGATCTATTGACTGGGCAGGAGTGTTCTGTTTAATTCAGATACTCTGTCCATCACCACCCCCTTTTCTGAATCGTTTTGTCCACCATAAGCGTGGAATGGTATGCTCAG
This sequence comes from Lissotriton vulgaris, assembly GCF_964263255.1. NCBI lineage: Eukaryota > Metazoa > Chordata > Amphibia > Caudata > Salamandridae > Lissotriton > Lissotriton vulgaris. The sequence continues at coordinate 145,560 of NW_028245186.1, read as the reverse complement.
ACATGAGTCCCTTGCTCACTGCACCTTCAGGATTCAAGCAAGCCGGGCCGAAGATGGCTGTAATGCCAGAAACCGGTCCACGGAAGCTTGTTTCCTTTCCAGTAAAATAATTGGTTTGGTAGTTTGGTCTGCCCTGTTCCCATGATGCACTGGGCCAGGGACAGACTAATTTGCATGTAGCCAGGTTCTGAGCTGGGATGGTGCAGTGAGCTAAAAAACGGTGATTGATCAAGCCCTGATCTGTTGACTGGGCAGGAGTGTTCTGCTTAATTCAGATACTCTGTCCATCACCACCCCCTTTTCTGAATCGTTTTGTCCACCATAAGCATGGAAGGGTATGCTCAGACATGAGTCCCTTGCTCACTGCACCATCAGGATTCAAGCAAGCCGGGCCGAAGACGGCTGTAATGCCAGAAACCGGTCCCCGGAAGCTTGTTTCCTTTCCAGTAAAAGAATTGGCTTGGTAGTTTGGTCTGCCCTGTTCCCATGATACACTGGGCCAGGGACAGACTAATTTGCATGTAGCCAGGTTCTGAGCTGGGATGGTGCAGTGAGCTAAAAAACGGTGATGGATCAAGCCCTGATCTATTGACTGGGCAGGAGTGTTCTGTTTAATTCAGATACTCTGTCCATCACCACCCCCTTTTCTGAATCGTTTTGTCCACCATAAGCGTGGAAGGGTATGCTCAGACATGAGTCACTTGCTCACTGCACCATCAGGATTCAAGCAAGCCGGGCCGAAGACGGCTGTAATGCCAGAAACCGGTCCCCGGAAGCTTGTTTCCTTTCCAGTAAAAGAATTGGCTTGGGAGTTTGGTCTGCCCTGTTCCCATGATGCACTGGGCCAGGGACAGACTAATTTGCATGTAGCCAGGTTCTGAGCTGGGATGATGCAGTGAGCTAAAAACGGTGATGGATCAAGCCCTGATCTGTTGACTGGGCAGGAGTGTTCTGTTTAATTCAGATACTCTGTCCATCACCACCCCCTTTTCTGAATCGGGTGGGGAGAGAAGCATGTTTGTGAACAAAAAGCACATGGGCGAGACAGAGCAACGTTGGGGTGGGGTGAAGCACACAAAGAAGATAGCTGGAAAGCAAATGCATTCTCATGGAGTGCATAACCAAAAGGAACAAGCATTGGCAAAGCCAATAGGTCCTGCCTATGAGAGAGCTATTGGCTTAGGCAATGTGTTTTAGCCATGTTGTACACCAGTGTTGCTGTTGTTCAGCAGGGCTTATAGAAGCGTAAAGGTAGAGCGGGGTAGCACAGACCGGAGCAGAATAGAACAGAGCAGAGCGGGGTAGAGTGAGGTACATTGCAGTTGGCTGAGGTAGAAAGGAGGCATTCGAGTGAGGTAGAGTCGAGTAGATTGGGGTAGACTGGGGTGAGTAGTTTGTAATAGTAGCTTGTTTCCTTTCCAGTAAAAGAATTGGCTTGGTAGTTTGGTCTGCCCTGTTCCCATGATGCACTGGGCCAGGGACAGACTAATTTGCATGTAGCCAGGTTCTGAGCTGGGATGGTGCAGTGAGCTAAAAAACGGTGATGGATCAAGCCCTGATCTGTTGACTGGGCAGGAGTGTTCTGTTTAATTCAGATACTCTGTCCATCACCACCCCCTTTTCTGAATCGTTTTGTCCACCATAAGCGTGGAAGGGTATGCTCAGACATGAGTCCCTTGCTCACTGCACCATCAGGATTCAAGCAAGCCGGGCCGAAGACGGCTGTAATGCCAGAAACCGGTCCCCGGAAGCTTGTTTCCTTTCCAGTAAAAGAATTGGCTTGGTAGATTGGTCTGCCCTGTTCCCATGATGCACTGGGCCAGGGACAGACTAATTTGCATGTAGCCAGGTTCTGAGCTGGGATGGTGCAGTGAGCTAAAAAACGGTGATGGATCAAGCCCTGATCTATTGACTGGGCAGGAGTCTTCTGTTTAATTCAGATACTCTGTCCATCACCACCCCCTTTTCTGAATCGTTTTGTCCACCATAAGCGTGGAATGGTATGCTCAGACATGAGTCCCTTGCTCACTGCACCTTCAGGATTCAAGCAAGCCGGGCCGAAGATGGCTGTAATGCCAGAAACCGGTCCACGGAAGCTTGTTTCCTTTCCAGTAAAATAATTGGTTTGGTAGTTTGGTCTGCCCTGTTCCCATGATGCACTGGGCCAGGGACAGACTAATTTGCATGTAGCCAGGTTCTGAGCTGGGATGGTGCAGTGAGCTAAAAAACGGTGATTGATCAAGCCCTGATCTGTTGACTGGGCAGGAGTGTTCTGCTTAATTCAGATACTCTGTCCATCACCACCCCCTTTTCTGAATCGTTTTGTCCACCATAAGCGTGGAAGGGTATGCTCAGACATGAGTCCCTTGCTCACTGCACCATCAGGATTCAAGCAAGCGGGGCCGAAGACGGCTGTAATGCCAGAAACCGGTCCCCGGAAGCTTGTTTCCTTTCCAGTAAAAGAATTGGCTTGGTAGTTTGGTCTGCCCTGTTCCCATGATACACTGGGCCAGGGACAGACTAATTTGCATGTAGCCAGGTTCTGAGCTGGGATGGTGCAGTGAGCTAAAAAACAGTGATTGATCAAGCCCTGATCTGTTGACTGGGCAGGAGTGTTCTGTTTAATTCAGATACTCTGTCCATCACCAACCCCTTTTCTGAATCGTTTTGTCCACCATAAGCGTGGAAGGGTATGCTCAGACATGAGTCTCTTGCTCACTGCACCTTCCGGATTCAAGCAAGCTGGGCCGAAGATGGCTGTAATGCCAGAAACCGGTCCCCGGAAGCTTGTTTCCTTTCCAGTAAAATAATTGGTTTGGTAGTTTGGTCTGCCCTGTTCCCATGATGCACTGGGCCAGGGACAGACTAATTTGCATGTAGCCAGGTTCTGAGCTGGGATGGTGCAGTGAGCTAAAAAACAGTGATTGATCAAGCCCTGATCTGTTGACTGGGCAGGAGTGTTCTGTTTAATTCAGATACTCTGTCCATCATCACCCCCTTTTCTGAATCGTTTTGTCCACCAAAAGCGTGGAAGGGTATGCTCAGACATGAGTCCCTTGCTCACTGCACCATCAGGATTCAAGCAAGCCGGGCCGAAGACGGCTGTAATGCCAGAAACCGGTCCCCGGAAGCTTGTTTCCTTTCCAGTAAAAGAATTGGCTTGGGAGTTTGGTCTGCCCTGTTCCCATGATGCACTGGGCCAGGGACAGACTAATTTGCATGTAGCCAGGTTCTGAGCTGGGATGATGCAGTGAGCTAAAAACGGTGATGGATCAAGCCCTGATCTGTTGACTGGGCAGGAGTGTTCTGTTTAATTCAGATACTCTGTCCATCACCACCCCCTTTTCTGAATCGGGTGGGGAGAGAAGCATGTTTGTGAGCAAAAAGCACATGGGTGAGACAGAGCAACGTTGGGGTGGGGTGAAGCACACAAAGAAGATAGCTGGAAAGCAAATGCATTCTCATGGAGTGCATAACCAAAAGGAACAAGCATTGGCAAAGCCAATAGGCCCTGCCTATGAGAGAGCAATGTGTTTTAGCCATGTTGTACACCAGTGTTGCTGTTGTTCAGCAGGGCTTATAGAACCGTAAAGGTAGAGCGGGGTAGCACAGACCGGAGCAGAATAGAACAGAGCGGAGCGGGGTAGAGTGAAGTACATTGCAGTAGGACTGAGTGAGGTAGACAGGAGGTATTCGAGTGAGGTAGAGTCGAGTAGATTGGGGTAGACTGGGGTGAGTAGATTGTAATAGAGTTGTGTGGGTTGGGACAGATTAGGGTGGAGTGGGGTAGATTGAAGTGGAGAGATTAGGGTGGGGTAGATACTGGAGTGTGGATAGAGTGGAGTGCGGGTAGAGTAGGGTGCGGGTAGAGTGGAGTGGAGTGCGGGTAGAGTGGAGTGCGGGTAGATTGGAGTGCGGGTAGAGTGGAGTGCGGGTAGAGTGGAGTGTGATACATTGGGGGTAGGGTGAAGTTGGATAGATTGGAGCAGAGGGTGGAGTGGGGTACACTGGAGTGGAATAGGTGGTAGACTGGGGTAGACTGAAGTGGGGTAGGAAAGGTTGGGGTCTCGGCACCATCCCCAAATATGAAAGCCATTAGCAAATCCATTAGGTTTAATCTATGGCAGAGCTATTGGTTTTGGCAATAAACCGTGGATAACAAGACAGTAAACAAGCATTAAAAATGCAATAGGTCTCGCCTTTTCTTAAGTTAAAGCCATTTGCTTTGCTATAAAATACCATTAGCAAAACAAATGGCTTTAATTTAACCAAAGGCAAGACCTGTGCATTTTCAATGCTTGTTTTCTCTTTTCTACAGGGAAGATATGTTGTATTCGTTTCTATGCCCCTTTTCCTCCCACCTCAGCTGACTTGGTGTTATCATTTGGGTCTGCCGTGTTCAATGTTGAAATGGAACTTTGGACAGGGCAGGGGGCGGTTTTCATGGATTGGGGTGAATGAGGGTCTAGAGATACAGACCTAATTGTGTGCTTCAAAATAAAGAAAGCTGTTCAGCACTTTTATGTGCCTGTTTTCTTTGATACAACTGCGTTTTATATGAAAGCGATGTACAATAGAAAATCTTCAGTCCATGACTTCTAGCGCCTCAGAACCTGTCACAAGTACACCCAGGATTGGATATTATGCACCTACCTGAAGCTAAACCCAATCAAAAGTGACTGCCTCCTGCTAGCTGTCAGCACCTAACAGCCACAGGTTAGGCTTAACTATCCGAAATGAACCTATACAGCTTTGCCCTGCTTCACAGCCAAGACCAAGAAAACCATGACAGCTTGGTATCTGCTTTCCCTCCTGAAAGAGGTGAACTTTTGTGTACTTGAAACCAACTTCAGACCAGTTGAGCAATCCTTGGTCCTCTTTCTCCTGGAAGGAGGCAGAGCTCTTCTCAGCAGCCTCCATTGTACATGCTGCTGTATCTCTCATTCAAGGAAGAAAGGTCCCCCATATCATGCCAGCACTGAAGGATCTTCGCTGTCTTCCCCCTATAACCTGCACTATTGTCACGACGAGCAGTACCACTTATATGGCCGTTAGAAATGCCACCTGTCCATACGTTGGTGAGAAATTAACCATTTTATGCACACATTTCCTTGTTAAGTTAGAATCTCGCCAAACTTCAAACAAAAATATGGAAAGAAAATCTAGTACAATATCCCTTTAATCATCAGAACTGATTCTACCCTTCTGCACTCAAGAAACAAATCGATAATCCGATTCTATCTCCCTACACAATATAAACCTATCTTACCCCATCATTTTGAGCCTTAATATAAACTATCTTACATTAGTTATATCTCGCAGCTTATGCCCCTGTTCAGCAATACGCTGTTCACCATCTGCGTTTGCGCTTTCCAAGTGTCCATTGATACATGCATGGCTTGTAAAGAACCTAAACCGAGTGAGAAAGGGGAGTCTGCAGCGCTAGGATAGTTTGGGCGTGAGGATCTTTTTCTGTTGTCCGTTTGCAAGTGAACCTTGCACTGAAAAACGACTGAAGTAACTATGGCCTCAGAAACGGATTGTCGTTGGACCTGTTATTCATTAAGCAATAACATGCTACACTGAGGCAGTGTTAATCACACAGATAAACTATAACAATTCACAGGTTTTAGACAAGGGATGGGTACAATAACAAACTTGGCAATCCTGGCAATACTAACTGAAAAGGCACAAAAAAGGAGAACGCGACTGTATGCATGTTTTATTGATATAAAATCTGCCTTCAATCGAGTGAACAGAAGGAGACTCTGGAAAAAGCTAAAGGCATGGGGACTACGAAATCAATTATTAAATGCAATAATTGCCCTATATAGTGACACCTGGGCGAGAGTAACATTGGGCGAAGGATGCAGTACGACAGCGAGCATCGACACGCAGCAAGGATTAAAACAAGGCTGCGTGTTAGCACCAAGCCTATTCAATTTGCTCCTCTCAGATCTGAGTAAATGCATGGAAGCAGCTGATTGCCACCCGCCGACAATGGCCAATAAGCAGATCTCCGTTTTACAGTATGCAGATGATATTGTATTGTTAAGCCAAACTCCTATCGGCCTACAAAGAGCGATACATAATTTAGCAACCTATCTGGACCAGGAAAATCTGTAACTTAACAAAGGAAAAACAAAGGTTGTCCGTCTGGTGGATCCACACAAAATTAAGTTCAAATGGACAGTAAAAGGGACGAAGGTTGAAGAGCAAGGGTCATATTAATACCTCGGTATTACAATAGGGCAGGGTACAATCCACAAGGAGCACAAACTTGTCACTAAAGCAAAAGCCCAATCATTAATCTTTGCTTACCAACAACTAAAAACTAAATTGGACTGCCCAAATTATAACCACCTTTTAAAAGTGATGTCAGCACAAAGTATGCCTACTCTGTCATATGGCTTAGTCACTTGGTGTGGCAAGGAGGCAGGGTTACTCAATGATCTCCAGACAAGGATCTATAAAGCCGTTTTTAATTTGCCAAAGTCTTTTAATTTGCCAAAGTCAGCCTCTCCATCCCAAGCCCGGCTTGAATTCGACCTCCAAAATCAAAAATTTCGGAGCATGAGCGGGTTTATAAAGCTTTGCCACAATTTCCGCTCCGCAGAACCAGACTCAATGGATAGCCTATGCTGGGAAGAAATCAAGCTCCAGATGGGCCAAGAATTATCAAGCTTATGGGGAAGCTATCTGAGAATTTGTTTGGCTGACCTGGAAATACAAGCAGACTGGAGCAGACTGGGAAAAAAACCTAGACAAATCAACTTTCAGTAAAGTGATTAACGACGCAGCAAAAAAGAAATCCTTTCTGGAGGACAAAATTATAACTTCTAAACGCAGGCACGGGTGGACGATCATCTCTTCTTATAAATTATTGATACCGCAAGCATACTTAACATCTCATTTTAGCTGGCAGCTAAAAAAGTCTTATATAAACTACAGGCTGGGCTTGCACGATTCGAAAGACCTACAGCCGTCCTGTAAACAACCCAAACAAGTACCTCAGTGTTGCCTGTGTGGCTATCAGAAGGAATCCCTAATCTTTTTTGCGTTTGTCCAGCAGTTACGGCTTGGAGGAGAAACTACTTAAGAGCTATTTTCAACGAACTTAAAATCCGCTCGTGTAGGCAAGCCATTATACGCTGGATGGACGGTTCCTCTATAATCCTGGCAGAAGTAAAAAACTATTACTCCAAGCTGATCAGGAGAAGATCAGAGAGGTCTGACCAACAGGACACTGTTTTAATTGGAATAAGTTGTGTAATAAACGGACTGAAAATTAGATTTACTTAGTATTTAATTTGGTAGGTGTCATAGATGTTGGACTAAATTTTAACTATTGTATTTTTAGTATTTTATGCATTGGTAGAGTCCGCACAATGTAATCAACAGGATATAGTATTTAAAGTACTCTGGTTTTAACCGTGGATGTAAAGATATTTATTTGTTTTGGTATTTGTAACGATTTTAACTAATCATACAATAAACTTGAAACTTGAACTATAAAAATTCAGAAATGAAACAATATCGTGATTCAAACTGTCATAGGAAACAGAGAAAGCATCCTGCTTCAATGGCGGGCGCCTGTTCCTCTTACCTTAATGAAGCTGCATACTTGTTTCAGCTACTATCGGCCTGTCCTATATTCCGGTCCCCTTCCCAGCCCCCCGCTGCCTCCGTTTTGTATATTGAGTGCTTCTTGAAACCCAGCTCCTTTGCTGGCAGCCTCCGAGCCTTTAGCTTGAACCTACTGTACTTGCATCTTGATTTATCATCATTGCTCAGCGGATGGGGAGCCGGGTCCCAAACAAGCAGCGTTCCTTGCAGCATGCCAAAATAACTTTGGGTCGCGACCTGCCTTCGAGTGAACCCTGAAGATTCCTGTGGGGCAATGGAGACTGGAAGCCAACAGCAAACGCAATGCAATGCAAGGCTAGAAAGCTCTCGCAGCTTGTCCCCTCCCTTCTGGTACACAATTTGTGGGTGCTGCTGTAGGTGTGAGAAGAAAATAGGGGCATATTATCGAGACAGGCGATAAAATTATCGGCGTTTTAGCGGCAGAAAACTGCAGCTAAAACGGCGATAATGGACTTGATAATATACTCTATGGAATTCCAATTGAAGCCCATGTTAGACGTCCTTCGCATCTAACATGGGCTTCAATTGGAATTCCATAGAGCATATTATCAAGCCCATTATCACCATTTTAGCGTCAGTTTTCTGCCGCTAAAACGGCGATCATTTTATCGCCTGTCTTGATAATATGCCCCATAGTCTTTAGTCGGTGCTATGTTTGAGACTCCAAGCAGGCTCGCTGCATTGCTTCATTCGGTGGTTCCTAACCGTTTGTCTTATGTGGACTCCAGCTTAATCATGACTGGAATCCGGGAACCCACACTAAATAATGATTGGAATTGGGGTACGCCAACTGGGTCATTCTGGAAGTTTTCAATGAGAACTAGCTCTGGTCTAAATTGTTTGTATGTCTGCGGGTGGAGGAAAACCGTGAGTTTTTGAAGGCCCTCACCCACCAACCTAGTTGGTGGCATGCTTCATCATTGGGTCCGACCCGAGGTACCGAGTGTACCTCAGGTGTGCTTCGACGCCAGATTACTGCGGAGCGGGTCTTTTTGGTTCGTGAGGGTGCTGTGAGTGTGCTCTGAGTGAGGTTTAAAATACTATCCTGGGTGTCCCATAGACTGTTTTATTGGTGGGCCCCAAGCAGTCAATAAAAACAAAGGCTATTGGACGTGCAGGGTAGGCTTATGGCCTCCGACGTCCTGTGTGGTCAACTAGTTTCAGCCAGGCCTTTTCTTCTACTGGCTTTCGTCAGGACCTTATATGTGTAGGGTGTTACAGGGATTAGTATGAGTTTGTCAGTGCCCTGTGTTTAAAGCTCACGCTACGGTGCTTATATGTGCAAAAGGTGTTTCCTCTTGAGTTGTACACCTGGTTTTAGCGAACAACTCAGCATGGAGCTCCACCCGGGGGCCAGGACCATGTGCACTTGCGCGATGCTGCTGTGTCCGCAATGAACCTGTTATTCGTGAGGGTGCTGTGAGCACCTTGCTATGACCCCCCCCCCTCCCCACCTCCCCCGGGCACCCTGTGCTCAACAGGTGTGTGCTGATAGTGAAAAAGCGGTGCAAACCTTTTAGACCTGTCAGCCCTAGGGTGTTCTTTCCCTTTTTTTCGCCCTTGCCTTATTTTCCTCACCTTTTTTTCCGTTGGCCTTAGGTCTCCGGGCACCTTCCCATTGCCAACCAATGCTAAGGTGCAGGTGCTCTCTTCCCCTAACATGGCTGCCACTGACCCCTGCTACTGCAGCGCGGTCTTTGTAGACGCTCTCTAGTAGCCAGGAGCTGGCTGGAACCCTTAAACAATTTTGCAATACCAGCCTGCCAGCCTGTCCATAGCTAGAATGAGGGAAGCTCCTGGAACCTTCTAGAACAGGGGAGGTGACACCAACTGCCACTGCCAACTGCCAACTGTCGCTATAAAAGGAAAGGGAGGGAAACTTTCCAGTCAGTTGGGGCATCACTGACCTGGGGGACCCACGCAGGAGTCTTAGGCGGTAGGGCCTAGTCAGGAACCTATGCCACTGGGAGTGACAGGGCTTAGGTGCGGCCTTCCAAGTAGAGTGAGGAACCCTGAGCTAGCCTACTGATCTGGCCCGGCGGGAGGGGAACCCAGGGACCACCTGAAGTGACCTGCTGACAAGCCTCCAACTCAACCCCCCTCCCCCCATCAAGCAACCAAGAATCTGCTGCAATAGAATGGCGCCAGAGACACCCTGCGCCAAGAGGAAACTTTACCACCCACAGGACTGCTGGAGCACCAACCAGGTATTGGGCCTTGCCGCCTCTGTGACCTGAGCATCAACCTGTGCCCCCTAGAGCTGTTCTGCCTGGCCTGTCCTGCTAAGTGCTCTCATCGCCTGGCGCTAGCCCCTGAAATGTCCGATTGCTGAGACCGAGATGGCCTGCATAAAACCCCCTCAGCGCTAACCATGTGCCATTGAGCCGCGCTGCATCTGGCTGACCTGCTGCCTATGCCCCGAGTGCTGGACTTGACCCCGAGCACTAGATTGCCTCGTGCTGACTGAAACTGTCCCTGTGAAGCGCTGACTGAAACTGCCCCTGTGAAGCGCTGACTGAAACTGTCGCTGTGAAGCGCTGACTGAAACTGCCCTCCTGCAGCACTTTGAAGTCCGAGTGCGCTAGCAGGCCGACTCACCGCCGCGGCCCCTGCTATCCTGTCCGGGCCCCCGCCTGCTGTTTGTAGCCGTCGCGCAGCACCGAAGCACGTCTGAGGCAGTCTGACTCAGACGCCGCCTTGGGGCTCCCCCGGTGATACTGCGCTGCCTTTATCGCCCCCTCAGCGGCCCCCGGACCAGGAGAGGGCCTCCGCTTTGTGACACCATGCCGCATTAGGCCTGGAGCCGGCCTCTGCCTCACGTGACGGGGGCGCACTCTCTGCCCGGCCCCCGCCGAGCGCCGCGGAGCCATTGGTCCTGGCTGGCACGCCCCCAAGGCAGACCCGGCGATTGGCCGCTGTGGCCAGGCCCCTCCTCTCTCAGCCCCTTATTGGTTCCCGGGCCGTGGGAGTGATCGAAGGCCCGGGAACGTTTGGTTGTACCCTAGTGAAATCAGAGATGCAGAATAAGAAAATGCCTACAGTTATCTAATATTTAATATTTATTCATTTTGGTATTTATTACTGAGTGATGCAGCCCATGTGTTTTAAGAGAAGCTAATAAGTTATACTCCTGTGAATTTTTAATCACCCTGATGCTAATCTTATATAAATAACTTGATTTGAATCCAGCATACGGGTGTGGTCTCAGTCAGTGCGTGTGCATTTATTGTCTTAATGGATGCGGGTGCTGTATAGTCACTAAACACCTAAGCTTTCGGGTGCCTACCTGCTCGTGCCATGCTACCCCCGGGGAACTGGTGACCCCAGTTCCTACAAAACTACACCTGGTTTTCTCCCCTCCTCTCTGCCCTCTTCTTCTGTCTGAGTGAGTCCATGCTAGGGAGCTCTGGCTGTCTCAGACAATACCTCTGCCCTAATCCTCTCTCATGACCCTTTCCCCCATCTCTGCCTCTCCCTTCATCAGCTGTCCAGGTGAAATGAAATGAAATGAAAACAAATTTATATAACGCTACTAAGCCCAGTGGGCGTCAAGGCGCCTAACCAAAAAGAAGCTAGCTATAGCAAATATGCTCTCATTGTGGGTAGGCCTTGATAAAGCACCAAGTTTTGAGCGCTTTTTTAAAAAGGGACAGGGACGGTTGGGCCTTAATCTCCAGTGGGAGTGAATTCCACAGCCTAGGGGCAACGATGGAAAATGCTCTACTGCCCCAACGAACCTTCCTAGCACGGGGAACCACAAGCAGATTCATCTCCGATGATCTGAGGGTTCTACTGGGCACATGGCGAGTTAGCAGGGCACCAAGAGGGTCTAAAGGACCAGCTGCAAGAGCTCTATAGGCCAGGCACAGGATCTTAAATGAGATCCTCAGTTGTATAGGGAGCCAATGCAGGCTCTTTCTGGCCATTGTAGCAGAGGGCGCATTAGGTAGAGCCAGGACAAATCGCGCAGCCGCATTCTGTACGACCTGAAGGCGCTGGATGAGTCCCTTGTTGGAGTCTGCATAGAGTGCATTACAGTAGTCCAACCTGGAGCCCACTAATGCAACCACCGTCTGCTTACGTGCTTGGGGAGAAAGATAGTGCAAGATTCTTTTAAGAATCTTAATGACCCCCCAGCAAGTGGCCACTGTTCGATTGACCTGTAGAGTCATGGACAGTGATGTGTCAAATATTACGCCGAGATTTCTGGCTGATTGGGAAGGAGATGGACAGGTTCCCAAAGATGGAGGCCACCACTCACTAGACCAGACATCCTGGTCCTTGCCAAAGACCAGGATCTCTGTTTTATCGCCGTTCAACTTTAGGGAGTTCTGGATAATCCACTCCGAGACTGTCTGCATACAAGTCCTAAAGTTGACGGCGGAAGTGGTAACAGAGTGAGCCAGGGACACCATGATTTGGGTGTCATCGGCGTATGACACAACCTCCATCCCCTGCGATTTTACTAACCTGGCAAGGGGGGCCACATAAATGTTAAATAGGGTCGGACTCAAGGCTGACCCCTGTGGCACCCCGTGCTACAAGGATTTAGCAGGGGAGAGGAACTCTCCGAGCATGACTCTCTGCTCTCTTAGATGTAAAAAAGAGTGCAGAAGGCTCAGGGCCAGACCCGCAATCCCTGCCTCCCTCAAACACGATGTTAACGTGGAGGGAGATAGGGTATCAAACGCTGCTGTGAGGTCAAGTAAGACCAACACAGTTGTTTGGCCCAAATCGACCTTCAAGCGAATATTATTCACCACCATAGTAAGTGCTGACTCCGTACTATGGGCCTTTCTGAATCCATGCTGGGAGCTATCTAAGAACCCAGAGGAATCCAGAAAGGTAGAAAGATGTGAATTCAGGTGAGATTCGAGCATTTTTGCAGGAGCCGGTAACAGAGAGATGGGTCTAAAATTCTTGAGCTGTTCTGGGTCCAGGGTGGGTTTCTTCAAAAGGGGCTTCACTATCGCCCTTTTCCAAACTGAAGGGAAGGTGCCTTGAGGCATGGCGCCATTCATCACTTCAAGAAGGGGCGGAAGAAGCGTGTGCCTACAATCAGGTGTCTCAGTGCCAGCGACCTGCGTGTGGTGCTTCTTTAACCCCTCTCTGCCCAAGTGTGCCAGTTTGCTCTCTCTGCCTCAGTTACTGGCACCCCTCTCTCTCCATCACTCAGCAATCTTTTAGTGAGTGCCAAACATCCGTCTCTCCCGACTCTGCCCTCCCCTGTCGCCCTAGCGTGACACTGACCCGGATCTGCTGCATGCCTCGGACCCCTCTCTGACCGCTCCCCTGCCTTCCATGTCCGAGTTTGTTGTGGCCGGTGCGTTCTCAATGTAGCCTCTTTCTTTCTCTGCCACCAGGCCCTCTCTCAGGCAGTCTCTTAGTGGTTACAGCGCTTACTTTCTCACTCACCCTCTCCCTGCCACTCCCTGCCTTCTCTGCTGTCCCGGTGTGACAGCACTCAGGATCGGCTTAATGGTGCTCTCTGCTCATACTCTCCCTCCCTCATGCCAGAGTGTGCCAGTGTGCTCTCACTGCCTCCACCCCTCTAATCTCCCCCTGAACCCCTTCCCCTCTCTCCTGCCTCAACTCTGCTCGTGCCCTCAGAGCCCCCAGCCTGACAGCTCCAGCTATCTGAGGCCTGCCCAGGCTCTGGCACCCGTCTCTCCTCCCTGAGTGTCGGTAGGGTGGACTGTGCTCAGACCATGTCTCCGCTCTCCCTTCACATGTCTCTATCTCCCCCTCCAGTTCCTGATGACCACCAACTCCCTGACCACCTGCTGTGAGTCTGACCGTCGGGGCCTGTCCGAGGCCGGGGCCTCGGCGCAGACCCATGTCTACTGCCCGGTGTATGAGAGCAGTCTGCTGGCCATGGCAGCCGCCCTGAGGGCTTGTTTTTGAAGGCTTGTTTTTGAAATCACTAGATCTGAAAGAAACAGGTTAGTATTACATACCTTACCTTAGAATATCCCCAGGCGTCAGACTGGATCCGGAAATGTTTGCGTAGCAGTACCCTTGCGCGTCAGTAAGCGTCGTCCGCGGCTCAGCGTCCATCGTCGGCGTCGTGGGCGCCGTGATGACGTTGTCGGAGTACTTAGATGCCGCCTCCGCATGCTGACGTCAGTTCTTCTTTTTTCTGCGCCAGCAGAGCAGATCCGGAAAAAGTGGTACCTTAGTCGATTTTTGACTAACTGTTTTTTACGATCCCTTTTGATCATTTTTGAAGTCTTCGACTCCGAACGGTGCCGGTAGGGATGCCTGGATTTAAACCCTGTGAGGACTGCGACCGACTGATGTCGGTAACCGACCCTCACCGCCGGTGCCTTCACTGTCTCGGCTTGAACCACGACGACAAGGCCTGCCCCGACTGCCGAGCCTTCGGGCAACGCCGTCCTCGATGCCTCCCTCGATCCGGTTCCGGCGTCGGAACTGCGCCGCTGGGCGCCCTCTCGACGTCGCTTGGAGAGTTCTACTTCAACGAACCGGCCCCATCCTTTGACAACCCTGATTTTCAGGAGATGGGTGATGAGGTGTATTGGGAGGGGTCTGAGGACCCTCTGACTCGTGATTGTCAGTCCCAGCAGGACTTGACAGATGAACTTGGTGATGCCAGTGGTTTTGTTTCACCCCCTACCGTGGCTACGGAGGAGGGGGCAACCTACAGTGTGGTGTTGACGCGGGCAGCCAGGGCTTTGGGCCTTGAGCTCCCTGTCGTGGCCATGAGGACTAATCTCCTCACTGAGGTCCCTAAACCGCAGTCAAGCTCGGCTGAGCCTCTGCTGCCGTTTAATGAGGGCTTGCTTGACGTTCTTTTGGGCACTTGGTCCAGGCCCGCTACAGGTCCGCCTGTAGATAGGAACGTGACCAGACGCCACCGCCCGGCCCCGGGCGACCCTTGTTTCCTGTCCACCCATCCCACCCCGAGAGCCTGGTCATCCAGGCCTCCAACTCCCAGACCGCATTCCCTACGGCTCCGCCCGATCGGGAATCCAAGAGGTACGGGCAATACGGCAAAAAGGTATTCACCTCCCTGAGTTTGGGACTGCGGTCTTCCAACACCGCGTGCCTCTTGGGCCGCTACACCCACTCTCTGTGGGACGCGGTCGCGAACATGTTGCCAGAATACCCGGCGGAGGTCACGGCTAAACTCGCCCAAACCCTTGCCGAGGGTCGAGACGCAGCACGTTATTCCATCCGGTGTGGACTGGACACCACCGACTCACTGGGCAGGGTGATGGCAACGACAGTGGCGATTCTTTGCCACGCCTGGTTGAGGTCCGCCAGGAGGCTCTGCGCCCCTGGCAGTGGCTGGAACATCAGGGCGTGACCCTGGTGGTTCAACACCTGGTAGGTTCCCTGAATGCCAGGGCGGACGAACTCAGCCGTCAGTGCATGATGGATCACGAATGGCGTCTGAACTCGGATGTGGCGCAAGGCCTCTTTCAGCAGTGGGGAGAGCCTTGGTTAGATCTATTCGCCATAGTAGAGAATGCGCAACGTCATCAGTTCTGCACGTTGGACTTTCCAAGGCGGTACTCGCTCATAGACGCTTTTTGTCGCGAGTGGAGCTGCGGTCTGTTGTACGCCTTTCCGCCTATACCACTTCTGCCCAGAGTGCTGAAGAAGATCAGGCGCGACCGGGCCCAAGTCATCCTTGTGGTTCCGGACTGGGTGCGAAGATACTGGTATCCCGAGCTACTCAGCATGTCTGTCAATCCCCTGATTCGACTGCCTCTTCAGGAGGACCTTCTGTCGCTGCAGCAGGGGATGGTCCTCCACCCGAACCTGTCCAGTCTCCACCTCCATGCTTGGAGATTGAGCGGCAACAGTTGAGGCCATTTGACTTGCCTCCTGAAGTTTGCAATGTGTTTCTGGCAGCCAGGCCGACCCTCCACAAAGTCGGTACACGCCTGCAAGTGGAACAGATTTGTGGCATGGTGCACAGCAAAGGCTGTGAATCCACTCTCTGCCCCTCTTTCTGAGGTTTTCCTCTTCCTTCTTTCTCATGCCCAGCAGGGCTCTGCTCTGGGCACTATCAAGGCTACCTTTCTGCCCTTTCCGGCTTCTTGAGGCTACCTGATCAGCCTTCTTTGTTCAAGTCCCCAATTGTAAATAGGTTCTTGAAGGGCAACACTCATATGTTTCCCCCTGTTTCTTTTGTGATGCCTCAGTGGGACTTGAACCTTGTTCTGAACTATCTGATGTGCGCTCCTTTCGAGCCACTTCATAACTATCCTCTCTGTCTTCTTACGTTTAAGACTGCTTTCCTGGTTGCCATCACCTCTGCCAGGAGAGTGAGTGAGCTCCAGGCTCTTTCCTCTAAACCCCCTTCCTTTCTGTCCATCCGGACAAAGTTGTGTTGCGGACAAGACCCTCCTTCCTGCCCAAGGTAGTCACAGCCTTCCACATCGGGCAATCCATCACTTTGCCCACCTTCTTTCCGCCTCCGCATCCCTCTAAAGAGGAAGAGCGGCTCCACCGTCTGGACCCAAAACGTGCGCTCCCATTCTATCTGGATCGCACACGCCAGTTCCGGGTGGATGACCAACTCTTTGTTGGTTACGTGGGCGCTAAGAAGGGACGGGCGGTGTACAAACGGACCATCTCTCGGTGGGTCGTATTGTGCGTCAAGGCATGCTACTCTTTGGCTGAGGGCCCATTCCACTCGGGCCACGGCGGCTACTACTGCCCTGGGCCGGGGAGTCCCCTTGCAAGACATCTGTAAGGCAGCTACGTGGGCCTTGATGCACCCGTTCGCAAGACACTACTGCCTGGACAGCCAAGTCAGCCAAGTCCGGAGGGATGGCTTCTTTGGCCGTTCCGTCCTCCAGGACTTTCTGGTGTGCTTATTGGTTCGCAGACCTACCACCGGGGTTGGTATTGCTGGGGTATCTATTCTAAGGTAAGGAATCTAATACTAACCTCTTTCTTTCAGATGCACAAGTTACTTACCTTCGGTAACGATATATCTGTAAGAAACAGTAGTTAGTATGAGATTCCTTACTGACTCATCCATCCTCCCCGTTCTGCGAACCGATATCTAGGGTTAAGGTCATCCCCTTTCAGGGCAAAGTTTCATGGCACCAGTGTTGATTTTTATCATGGCTCTGTGTTTCTGGCGCGGAAAAGCTGTGTATAAGAACTGACGTCAGTGCGCGAGGGCCGCGTCTAAGTACTCCGACGACGTCATCACGGCGCCAACGACGCCAACGACGGACGCGGAGCCGCAGACGACGCCTGCCGACGCGCAAGGGTACTGCTATGCAAAAGTTTCCGGATCCAGTCTGACGCCTGGGGATATTCTAAGGTAAGGAATCTAATACTAACTACTGTTTCTTACAGATATATCGTTACCGAAGGTAAGTAACTTTTGCGTTCGCGAATTTTGCGGATTTGCGAACTCGCAATCCGCAAAATCCGCGAATTCCCGCGAATTTGCGGATTTTTTTTTTTTTGTGTTCGCCCGTGTTTCTGCCAGTTCGCGAGGGTTTTTACAATTTCGCAATTTGCGAACTTACCTGTCGGGTCGCAAGTTTTGCGAACTTGTTGTTTCTACGTGTCCAGCCTGTTTGGGACACTCTTCTTCATCACTGCCACTCTCTGTCACCACTGCCACTCTCTGACTACTCATGCCACCCTCTGGCCCACCCATGCCACCCTCTGTTTCATCACCACACCCTCTGGTTGTCCAGTGTACATTATTTTCGGCAAAGCAAAGCACACCTTCCCTGCCTCAAGTGACCTGAATTAATTTGGGGCTGATTAATGTGTCACAGAATATTTTTTTAGCTGGCACCTGCTTCCTTAGTGCGCCCTGATTAGTGATCTTTTGCACTTGCTAAGTGCTTTCATTGTTGCAAAATTAGTTACAACACCTGCCCTGCCCCAACTGACAATAATGAATTAGGGGCTGATTAATGGATTTTAACTTCCAGCCTGGCTCCTGCTTGTCTCCCTTAGCTGTAATTCAGGACCTTTGTGGCATATGTGTAACTATTCTGAGGTTCAGAGCAGGGTCACATAATAGTTGCAACTGGCAACTGAACTCTGGAGGGGCCCCTCAGGAAGCACTACAGGAAATGGCTACTAATGATGAGCCTGAACTTTTGAACCTGGTAAGTAGTTTCAGTTTTGCTAAGATCGTATTTCTGCAATTTAGCACTTATTCGCGGGGCGCGAAGTTGTACTGGGAAGCCGCGAACTCACGCGAACAGTGCGAGCAGTGCGAGCAAAATCCGCTGCTCGCGGATTTGCGGATTTTGCGGGAGATTCGCGAATCTCGCGGATTGCGAATTTCCCGAAAATCCGCAAAATCCGCAAGCGAAACGGATTTTCCGCCCATGCTTACTTTTGCGTCAGTAAGTCTGGCTTGTTTGTGAAGTCATTATGTCTGTCTTGTTTTTGAGTCACTAGGTCTGATTTGTTTTCTGAAGTCACCTTGTCTGCTTGTTCTTGATGCCACAAGGTGTGGCTTGTTTTTGAAGTCACTCAGTCTGGCTTGTTTTTTTAAGTCTCTACGGGCCAGATGTAGGTAATGCAAATTTACCAATTCTAAAATCCAGAATTTTACAGATTTGGAATTTTAGAATTTGTAAATGCTTTGTAGGAAAGAATTCTGTAAGTATTACCGAATCAGTACGATTCGGTATTTACCAAATCGGTATTTACCGATTCGGTAATTCCCATTCATTCCTATTGGCCTGGAGGCCCATAGGAATGAATGGGAATTAGCGAATCGGTAAATACCGATTCTGTAAAAGGGGGAACATATTCAAGTGAAGCAGGGTGTCACTTTGACACCCTGTTGCACCCCTGAATAGTGCATGGGTGCACGCACATGTGTCACACATACATGCCCTAAGGGCATGTATGTCTGCCACATGGCACTGTTATGAATTGCAAAAAATTGCTTTTTTTAGGGGTTTCGATATTTACCACCAATTTGTAGTTGGTGGTAAATAACGAATCCTGAAATGGGAAAAGCACTCATTTGAGTGCTCCCTACATTAAGGATTAGGTAATTTACCGAATCTGTATTTTTAAGAATTCTGTAATTTACTGATTCCTTAAATTACCGATTCGATAAATTAGAGAATCCTTCAATTTGGCCTCCTACATCTAAAAAGCCTAATACCAGTTGGTAACGGCAGAAGTTCGCTGATTTCGGCCGTTAGCTACCTACATCTGGCCCTAAGTCTGGATGGTTTTTGAAGTCATGGGTCCTGGCTTGTTTTTTGTGTGTAGGTTCTTTGTTGTGTTTTAAAAGGCAGGTACGGTTGTGTGGTGTGCTAGGATGCACCAATAGACAGCAGAGATACTGGCATCATATTAATTCAGATGAAACCCAGATGTGCATGCGTGCACACTCATGCATTCACCACACGCATATGGGCACATACAGACAAAGGTGGGTGTTGGTTGAAATCTTGGATGGAATCATGGCTTTGTGGTTATATAAGGATGAATGGTTGATTGCATGGCTTTGGGTGCTTATTATTGTTGGTGAGTGGATAGATGCAAGTATGAGATTCTGTAGCTGGATGGATGTAAATATGGGAGGTGTTGGACAGGCCACGTGACGGGCCGCTCTCCCCCGGCTCGACCAAGCCCGAGCCAGTCATACAAGCACCACACCCCACCATTGCACGTCCTACGTCCCCTCAGGGACACCTGCCCCCGAGCATGATAACCTCGTGGGTCCGATCCACGGCCGACCCACGCGCCCAGCCCGGGCCGCCATCTTGGACACTTCGCCACGAGGCCGCCTGGCCCCCGATCGACCTCAACCCTGGGCCTAGCCCGGCCTCAGACATTCCGGCACCACCCTCCACCCAGGAGGTGAGCGAGCTACTTGGCCAGTCAATGGGAGAAAGAGGTGTCGATGGTTCTCCCCCGGCCAGTGCCGCTCGCCCATCGCCTCCCCGGGCGCTGGCTCCACCCCCCTGCTGGGTGTCTGGACTCCCTCATCCCGGACCTCCCGACCTCCAAGTGCGAGGGTCCGGACATCAAAGCACGCCAGCCCTATAACTGGGGCAGCTCCAGAACAGGAAGGCAGTTGTATCTTGGAGTCGAGAGACGAAAGAAGAACTCATCCTGGACGGACTACTGGCGCTGCCGTAGCTCTGTCCTGTGCACCATCATCCTGCCTGGTGGCGCTGCCACAGCCGTCGTAACCTTCATCCTTCACCGTCGTCCGGATCTGCTGGCGAGGCCGCGGACCGTTGTAACTGTCATCTGCATCGGGACCTGCTTGGCTTCTCCACGGCCCGTCGACCATCCTTCATCCATCTCGGGACCTGCTTGGCTTCTCCACGGCCCGTCGACCACCCTTCATCCATCTCGGGACCTGCTTGGCTCCTCCACGGCCCGATCAGCAACCACGCCGAGCTCGAGGATTGAGAGCTATTGAACTCATTGGTAACTAAGACTGTCCCGCTACCCTTTTCCTCAACCAGAGATCAGAACCGAGGGGACCCCTGAGTCCAGACCTCCTTGTATTATATCAACGTAACCTAAGAAGTGCATATAAAGTCTCGTTAACCTTCAATCTGGTGTGGTGTCCGTCTGTGGGGGGGAAGTTACTTATCTGTACAGTCGTTGGAGACGGCTCTCCCTGGAGACCTCTCCCCGTAATCTCGGCCGACCCTCCCGGTCCGTCTAACATTGGTGGCCAGCGGCGCGATCCGAATCACCGCATAACGTACAGAGAGTAGCTCACCCCACAACGAACAACAATGTCGACTAAAGAGAGCGGATCAACTGAGAAGTTCCAAATGGAAAAGCTAGAGGAATACAGCCATCGTGAACTAAAACAGTTCTGCATCGAACTAGGTATCGCTACCACCGGACTAAGTACCAAGGACGATTTTAAGCATGCCCTAGAATCTTGGGCAGAGACCGGGGATGTCGAAGCCCCGGAGCAAAGCACCGCGAAAAAGACCAACACGGCCCCTGAAGAGCAAAGAACGGGTCTCTCGCAAGACGAGATCCAAGAAAGAGAAAAAGCCCGACTACACGAACTTGAAATGGCCCGACTCAAGATGGACATAGAACTCAAATTGGCCGAGCAAAAAATAAACTTAGAGCACCTTCGCCTCCGAGAAGAAAGAGAGGAGAAACAGAGGCAAAGGGAGCTCGAGGAAAAAAGACTAACGTACGAGCACGAGCGGAACCTAGCCGAGATCAACCTGCGCAAACAGAATAAAGAATTAGGGGTGCCCGACAGACCGTCCACCCCCGGGACCACGGACAAAAAAGTGCACATCCCCAAGGATGTGGTCCGAGAATATTTTCGAGAAGACGACATCCAGCAATGGTTTAAAGCATATGAAATCGCGATGACTGCGCACCGGATCGATAGAGCCGACTGGGGAGCCGGCCTATGGGGCAAATTCCTCAATGAGGGCCGCGATACTCTGTTACAGCTCCCAGACCACCAGATGACCTCCTACGACCATATGAAAGCGGCCCTCCTCACTCGCTATGGCCTCACGCCCGAGATGTACCGTCAGAGGTTCCGAGACTGCACACGCATTCCAGGTACAACTTGGGTGGACTATGTAACGTACTTTAGCCGAGCCTTCGAAGGCTGGATCAGAGGGAACAACGTCACGACCTACGAGCAGTTGTTCAATCTGATGGTATGGGAGCATCTGTCCAACAACTGCTTCATTGAACTACGCCAACACCTCCTCGACAGCAAGTTAACCGATCCCCGGCAGCTCGCAGCCGAAGCTGACCGGTGGGAGATCACCCGAGTGGGCCGGAATGGGTCCTACGAGCAGAACAGGAACAACAATGGTCACCACCGATCCAGAGGAGGAGGAGGGGGCCAAGGACGAGGAAGAGACAACACTCCGGCCGCCCCCACTACCAGCACCACCCCCCCGGCCAACCGGGGCAGCACCCCGGCGCGACCGGGATACAGAGCCAATGTTACATGTCACCGATGCCAACGAGTCGGCCACTATGCAAATGACCCAAGCTGCCCGCAGTATCAGAGCCCAAGACCCCGCCAGGTGACCGCCGCGGCACTAGGGGAAGAACAGATCTCCGAGGAACAAGAAACAGACGAGCAAGAGTATCAAGGGTGGGAGCCAGCCGCCATGACTCTCGCGTGCTTAGGGGGAAGAGACATGGTCCCGCGGGTCCCCCTACCCGCTAACACCCAGAAGTACGGCCAATGGGTGAGCATCAATGGACAACGGGCCGAAGCCCTTCGAGACACCGGGGCCAGTGTGACAGCCGTCCGCTGTCATCTGGTGACCCCAGAGCAATATCTACCGAACATTCTCTGCCCTGTACGATCAGCCGACAACTCGGAGAGTCTGTGTCGGATGGCCTGCGTCCCCTTTGAGTGGGGAGGGGTCTCCGGCATGTTGAAAGTAACGGTCCGAGACGACGCCCCCGTGGACTGCCTCCTCGGAAATGACCTGGAAAGCTCCCCGTGGGCAGCCGTGGAGCGAAAAGAACACTTGGGGATGTTGGGCGTCCCAGACTGGGCGTGCGTCACCACCCGGTCTATGGCCGCCCGTGCCAACCATCACCCGGAAGAACCAGAATGGCCGGCGCCTCCGCCTCCGGTCGCCCCCGCCGAGACCCCCGACCAGTGCATCCCCCTCGAACCTGCTCAACCTTCCGACCTTGCTAATCTCGACCAGTGGGCTCAAGAAGGGGGGCCCACACAAGAACAATTTCGTCAGGAGCAGAAGACCTGTCCCTCCCTTGAGGGACTCCGACAACAAGCGCTCGCCCAAAGCGCAGGGGATACCTCCGGAGCTCATTGGGTCTACTGGGACAATGACCTACTGTACAGCGAGCAACGAATCGCCGAGCTGGGGGCCAACCGAGTACGGGGGCCACTCAGCCTGATCAAAGAAGGCTGGGAGTTGCCTCCGGCCAAGAGTCCTCCAGATGCCTTCCGGTACCTCCTCACCCTCCGCAACCAGTCCCAGCGGTTCAGAGACCTAGCGAAAGCCAACCTAGAGGCCAGTCAAGAGGACATGAAGAGATGGTATGACCAGAACGCCTCATCTATTGAATTCGAGCCGGGGCAACAGGTCTGGGTAATGTCCCCCACAGAACCGTGCGCTCTCCAAGACAAATGGACGGGACCCTTCAAGGTAATCGAGCGCAAGGGACCCGCCACCTATCTGATCGATATGGAGTCCGCCCGGAATCCGCTCCGAGTCCTCCACACCAACAGACTGAAACCCCACTTTGCACGAACAGAACTCAGCCTCTTGATGGCCACAGACAACGGGGTTGAGGACGACTCCGAGCCTCTCCCTGACCTCTTGCGGACCCAGGAGCAAGACGGCTCCGTGGATGGGGTCCGACTCTCGGAGACCCTCACCCAGGAACAACGCCAAGAGTGCCAAGCCCTCCTATCACGATTTGCCAGCCTGTTCTCCCTCACCCCAGGTGTCACTTCCTGGTGTGTGCACGATGTGGACACCGGAGACAGCCCTCCTATCCGCCACCGGGCCTACCGCGTACCTGATCGGGTACGGGCCTGCATCCAGGCGGAAGTAACTAAGATGCTCACGCTCGGGGTCATCGAGCCCTCCGACAGTCCATGGGCCAGCCCGGTCGTACTGGTCCCCAAAGCAGCCGCCCCCGGAACCACACCCGAACTCCGGTTCTGTGTCGACTACCGGGGCCTGAATGAAGTCACCAAAACGGACGCACACCCCATCCCCCGGGCAGATGAACTGGTCGACCGAATGGGCGCTGCCCGCTACCTCAGCATCTTCGATCTAACGGCAGGCTATTGGCAGATCGGCCTCACACCCCGAGCACAAGAACGTTCTGCCTTCTCCACCCCCGATGGCCACTATCACTTCACGGTCATGCCCTTCGGCATGAAAAATGCCCCAGCGACTTTCCAACGGCTCGTCAATCAGGTCCTGGCGGGGCTCGAAGAGTTCAGCGCCGCCTACCTGGACGACATCGCTGTGTACAGCCACCACTGGACCGAGCACCTCCACCACCTCCAAGCAGTGTTGCAAGCCCTTCAGCGAGCTGGCCTCACGATCAAGGCCAGCAAATGTCAAATTGGACAAGGGTCAGTGACCTACCTCGGACACCAAGTGGGAAGCGGTCTAGTGGCCCCTCTTCAACTGAAAATTGCCGCCATCCAGAACTGGCAACCCCCTAACACTCAAACTGAGGTGCGAGCCTTCCTGGGCCTCACGGGCTACTACCGAAGGTTCGTGAAAGACTATGGTACCATCGTGGGGCCTCTCACCGAACTCACGTCGAAAAATCAGCCCAAGAAGGTGAACTGGACCCCAGAGTGTCAAGCGGCCTTCGAACAGCTAAAGGCCGCCATGTGTTCCGCTCCTGTACTCCAGGCCCCAGACTACAGCCGGGAGTTCGTCGTCCAGACGGACGCCTCCGACCAGGGCATTGGGGCGGTCCTGTCCCAGGTGAACACCGAAGGCCTTGATCAACCGGTGGCCTTCATCAGCCGGAGACTCCTACCCCGGGAGCAACGCTGGAGCACCATAGAGAGGGAAGCCTTCGCTGTGGTATGGGCCCTCAAGAAGCTCCGACCCTACCTTTTTGGCACCCACTTCCGGGTGCAGACTGACCACCGACCCCTGCAGTGGTTGATGCATATGCGGGGGGAAAACCCAAAACTGCTACGCTGGTCCATCTCCTTGCAAGGTATGGACTTTACCGTTGAACACCGGCCTGGGTCTGACCACGCCAACGCGGATGGCCTGTCCCGGTTTTTCCGCCTCGACGAAGAGAGTCCCCAAGAGGATGGGTAACTCTCCCCGCCTTCAGCTGGGGGGGACGCATGTTGGACAGGCCACGTGACGGGCCGCTCTCCCCCGGCTCGACCAAGCCCGAGCCAGTCATACAAGCACCACACCCCACCATTGCACGTCCTACGTCCCCTCAGGGACACCTGCCCCCGAGCATGATAACCTCGTGGGTCCGATCCACGGCCGACCCACGCGCCCAGCCCGGGCCGCCATCTTGGACACTTCGCCACGAGGCCGCCTGGCCCCCGATCGACCTCAACCCTGGGCCTAGCCCGGCCTCAGACATTCCGGCACCACCCTCCACCCAGGAGGTGAGCGAGCTACTTGGCCAGTCAATGGGAGAAAGAGGTGTCGATGGTTCTCCCCCGGCCAGTGCCGCTCGCCCATCGCCTCCCCGGGCGCTGGCTCCACCCCCCTGCTGGGTGTCTGGACTCCCTCATCCCGGACCTCCCGACCTCCAAGTGCGAGGGTCCGGACATCAAAGCACGCCAGCCCTATAACTGGGGCAGCTCCAGAACAGGAAGGCAGTTGTATCTTGGAGTCGAGAGACGAAAGAAGAACTCATCCTGGACGGACTACTGGCGCTGCCGTAGCTCTGTCCTGTGCACCATCATCCTGCCTGGTGGCGCTGCCACAGCCGTCGTAACCTTCATCCTTCACCGTCGTCCGGATCTGCTGGCGAGGCCGCGGACCGTTGTAACTGTCATCTGCATCGGGACCTGCTTGGCTTCTCCACGGCCCGTCGACCATCCTTCATCCATCTCGGGACCTGCTTGGCTTCTCCACGGCCCGTCGACCACCCTTCATCCATCTCGGGACCTGCTTGGCTCCTCCACGGCCCGATCAGCAACCACGCCGAGCTCGAGGATTGAGAGCTATTGAACTCATTGGTAACTAAGACTGTCCCGCTACCCTTTTCCTCAACCAGAGATCAGAACCGAGGGGACCCCTGAGTCCAGACCTCCTTGTATTATATCAACGTAACCTAAGAAGTGCATATAAAGTCTCGTTAACCTTCAATCTGGTGTGGTGTCCGTCTGTGGGGGGGAAGTTACTTATCTGTACAGTCGTTGGAGACGGCTCTCCCTGGAGACCTCTCCCCGTAATCTCGGCCGACCCTCCCGGTCCGTCTAACAGGAGGGTGGGTGCATTCTTAGTTGTGGGATGATGATTGAATGCTTGGTTGAGGGTAGATGGATGAATGCTTGGGTGAGGGTTGTGAGAAGTTGGACTGGTATATGATGTTCACTATTCTAGTGAGCACCTTGCACCAGTCCAAACAACCCTTATGGTGATGGTTGTAAAGTCAACCTTATAGACCAGCTATCCTAGTGGTAGCATGGACAAAGCAGTCTTAGTCTAAACTCAAGAGGGCATGTGAAGCCAGCTGTTTTACCCTATGTAACATCTTTAATACTAAATGAAAGGACACCACACAGGTTATATATAAAATATATATGTATTTATTTCTAGGCAAACCCTCTGAACTGTTTATGAGGTCAGAGGCACAAGCACATAATAAGATACTTAATTAAAATACAATAAGTTGCACAAAATACAGTAGGGTCCTAGGGGCACGCTAAACCATATACTAAAATAGTGGTATAAGTACCACTGCTCGAAAAAGGAATAGGCCTAGGGCCTAGAGAATCTCTGAGACTACGCTGTACTACCAAGGGATAGGAAGCAGGAGGCCCACGGGAGGCGTGTGCAGAGTCTTTACTCACACGCAAGTTACCATATAGAATGAATGGGAACGAAAGAGTTAGAAACAAGTTCTTTTAGGGCACTTCTGACTGGACTCGAGGAAAGTTACGTGTAACCTAGACAGTTGGATAGTCAATACCCACAGGAGCACTGGAGTACTCGTGTTACCTCACCCACAGGAAGCTGGTACATAGGTGTGAAAGTGTGTCGGGTTTCGTCGCTGAATCCTATAGAGCAATGAAGAAAGATGCTGCAGGCGTCCAGGAGAGAAGTGCGGATCGAGGATGAAGAGTACCTGAAAGCAGAGGGGACAGAGTCTGGGTCACTAGCCAGTGACCAGAAAGGAACCAGGAAGGACCTGGTGCAGGGGTCTCAAATTTGATCTTGAGACCCTAGAATTGGCACTTAGATCTTGCCAACTGAAACTCAGTTTTCCCCTTTTTCCTTTGATGGTGTGGTTTGAAT
The DNA here is from genome assembly GCF_964263255.1 of Lissotriton vulgaris. NCBI lineage: Eukaryota > Metazoa > Chordata > Amphibia > Caudata > Salamandridae > Lissotriton > Lissotriton vulgaris. The sequence goes on along the minus strand of NW_028245186.1, from coordinate 118,963 downwards.
GAAGTGTGGGTGTGAGAGTGTTAGTACTTTGAGTTTGTGTGTATGATATCAGGTGGTGTTTTTCTTAAGTACTTTGTGTCACATTATTCTGTACATATTTATAATTATTTTTGTGATAATTGTTTGTATGTGTTAAGAAAAAAATATTCATAAAAAATGTATTCATGATGAAATGTTTTTTTACAAATCTAAAAATAAGAAACCATATAAAATGAAAATAAAAGAAATGATGAAATAAAATTTGTCTAGAATAACTTTGTGGCCAAGTTTAAATCAATAGGATGTATACCAAGATTTGAAGTTAATGGCCATTGAAGGAACAGTTCTTTCACAGAGATGTTTTCCTTTTCCCCTCTGTTCCTTGGCCACAATTAACCTGTTTGATAGGAACCAGGAAGGAACCAGGCGATGTCGCGAAGCAATCAGTTGATGTCGTGAAGCTTTTCTCTGCAGCCACGTGGACCAGGAGGCGTCGACGATGACCAGGAGTCAGGCACGGACTGTCCCACGAAGGCTCTCACTGTCTGCTTCAGGATTGGAGCCAACAAGCCTTGGCAAAGGCAATTCACGCAGGAATCAAGGTTGACTTCTTAATCAAGCCAGCAAGGTCTGATGGGCTGCTTCTTTTGAGGGAAGCAGGAGCCAGTCTGGAGCAACCAGACCAGCGGTGTAAATTCAAAGGTTCATCTCCAAGATGGCCACTAGCTAACGGGCAAGTGACTGGGCAAACGCGTTGAGCAGCAAAATGCAGAAGGGCACCACGCAGAACTCGTGGAGTGTGCAGGGCTGATCTTCCGCTGGGGCTGGGGCTTCTCAATCCCCAATGCACAGCTTCGAGGGTGCCTCAGAAGCTGCACGGTAAGCAAGTCGCTGACTTTTCAATATGGCCGGTACCATGTCTCGCGTCGCCTCCACGGGTCTCAGCTTTGCTGGGGCTGTGGATCGGGCTGAAGGAAGTCTGGAAGTCCAGTTTTTGTCAGGCTCTGTGATCGGGCTCCGGCGTAAGCGTTGACAAAGCAAGTCGTTGATCGCTGGATGGTCCCTGCGTCTGCAGGGTGGTCACTCCTTGACCACAAGGGAGATTCTTCAGTCTTCTATCTTCAGGTAGAATGTCGAAGGTCCAGAGTTTTGTTTCAAGTTTCAGGCAGGATAAATCTAAAGTCTTGGGACTCAGCTCCTACCTATATACCAAATCTAGAGGCTGGATTACCTGCTAGGTCCCTCCTATGGGTGGGACCAGGGAAGGGGGTGGTTACACCCCTTTCCCTTTGTCCAGTTTTGCGCCATTGCTGGGGCTGGAGTGCCTCAGCACCGGTTTGAACTGGACTATGCATGGGACACCTTGTGTGCCCCAGGCAGTGTCTCATTTCTTTCAGCCCTCCCTGCCCCAATACACACAAGCCTGTCTGGGGTGGTGCTAGCACCTCCTAAGACAGGAAACCCTTTGTCCAAGCCTCCCTCGCTGGAAGGACTCCCAGCAGCAGGAGTTCAGACTCGTGTATGTGGCAGCAGCATCCATTTTGTGATGCTGAGGCTCTGGTTAACTTTACCCGGGATTAGTAGGAACAACATGTCTTATCCTTCTAGAAGGATGGAATGCTACCCCTGTCACCAGAACTGGCAAGGGGGTAGTATTCCAAAACTTATGACACCTTACTCGACATGTTTTGATAAAGCCAAACCAGAGTTAGCATTTAACCGCAATGTTCATAATGCACTTAAGAGTATATGGTATGGCTATATCCTAGAATAGCTATAAGGACATGGTTCTGAAAGCTGCAGACAGGCTCAGCTCATGCTAGAGCACCATCTCACATAAAACCAAGCACGCTGCCTCCAGGATTGTTAAGGTCTGCTATAGGAGTGACTTATAGGTGTATATGTGTCTAGATATATGGTTAGATATAGGAATACTATATGTAAGCAAGGGGTGATTACACGACCTTGCCCCAGCTGAGTGATCAGCCAGTTGTGTGAATTTGGATGGCCAGCCAGGGGTGGCATAATACATGCTGCAGCCCCTGGTAGGCCTTGGATGCACCTATGCCCTGGGCACCTATAGAACACTGTACATGGGCTCATAAGGTGAACCAATGTCCAATTGGAGATGTACCTAAAGTACATGGAGTACATTTTACAGAGAGAGAAGATAGCCTGGGGCCCTGATTAGCAGGATCCCAGGCCAACTAAGTCGAAAACCAGCTAAACATGAGGCAAAAAATCTGGGGTAACCATAGTCAGGTATCCACCTTCCTACAAGGGTGAACGAGAGAAGCATTGAGATGCGTAGATGAAGTTTAGGAGAACTATGTAGGCATAAGTAAGATTAAGCATATGTAAGTAGGATTCAGCACACATAGTAGTATTTAGAAGCATGAGTAGGAGTAAGAGTAGTGTGTGCAGGAGTAAGAGTGAAAGTAAGTAGGAGTAATAAAAAGAGTAACTAAAAGTATGCACATGCAGGAGTAAGTTGGACTAAGAGCAGGTTTAGGTGAAGTAAGTGGGAGATGTTAGAATTATGAGCAGGGACAAGAAGATTTGTGGAAATGTTTTCATTGCTGCACAGACACTGGCACCCATCACCTCTCTGCCTTGCTCCCTTCTCCTCTCCGCCTTGCACCCTTCTCCTCCCTGCCTTGCACCCTTCTCCTCTCTACCTTGCACCCTTCTCCTCTCTACCTTCCACCCTTCTCCTCTCTGCCTTGCACTCTTCTCCCCTCTGCCTTGCACCCTTCTCCTCTCTACCTTCCACCCTTCTCCTCTCTGCCTTGCACTCTTCTCCCCTCTGCCTTGCACCCTTCTCCTCTCTACCTTCCACCCTTCTCCTCTCTGCCTTGCACTCTTCTCCCCTCTGCCTTGCACCCTTCTCCTCTCCGCCTTGCACCCTTCTCCTCTCTACCTTGCACCCTTCTCCTCTCTGCCTTGCACCTTTCTCCTCTCTGCCTTGCACCCTTCTCATCTCTACCTTGCACCCTTCTCTCCCTCCGCATTGCACCCTTCTCCTCTCTGCCTTGCACCCTTCTCCCATCTGCCTTGCACCCTTCTCCCCTCTGCCTTGCACCCTTCTCCTCTCTACCTTGCATCCTTCTCCCCTCTGCCTTGCACCCTTCTCCCCTCTGCCTTGCACCCTTCTCCTCTCTACCTTGCACCCTTCTCCTCTCTGCCTTGCACCTTTCTCCTCTCTGCCTTGCACCCTTTTCCCCCTCCCCCTCCCCCTTGCACCCTTCGTCCCTCTGCCTTGCACCCTTCTCCCCTCCGCCTTGCACCCTTCTCGCTCCCCCTTGCCGCCCCCCTGTGTACGCCAACAAGGTGCGTTCTAACAAGAGTGCTTACCCGAGGGAATCCTTTTGCTGCCTCATCCCTTCCCATATGAGCTTTGCCCTGGAGAATGCTCTCTTTGGGGCCCCCACTCCCACCCTTCTCCCCTCTGCCTTGCACCCTTCCCCCTCCCCCTTGCACTCTTCTCCCCTCTGCCTTGCACCCTTCTCCTCTCTGCCTTGCACCCTTCTCCCCTCTGCCTTGCACCCTTCTCCTCTCTGCCTTGCACCCTTCTCCCATCTGCCTTGCACCCTTCTCCTCTCTGCCTTGCACCCTTCTCCCCTTTGCCTTGCACCTTTCTCCTCTCTGCCTTGCACCCTTCTCCCATCTGCCTTGCACCCTTCTCCTCTCTGCCTTGCACCCTTCTCCCCTTTGCCTTGCACCTTTCTCCTCTCTGCCTTGCACCCTGCTCCCCTCTGCCTTGCACCCTTCTCCCCTCCCCCTTGCACTCTTCTCCCCTCCCCCTTGCACTCTTCTCCCCTCTGCCTTGCACCCATCTCCCCTCTGCCTTGCACCCTTCCCCCCTCCCCCTTGCATTCTTCTCCCCTCTGCCTTGCACCCTTCTCCTCTCTGCATTGCACCCTTCTCCCTCTGCCTTGCACCCTCTTCCCCTCCGCCTATCACCCTTCTCCCCTCTGCCTTGCACCCTTCTCCTCCCTGCCTTGCACCTTTCTCCTCTCTGCCTTGCACCCTTCTCCTCTCTACCTTGCACCCTTCTCCTCTATGCCTTGCACCCTTCCCCCCTCTGCCTTGCACCCTTCTCCTCTCCGCCTTGCACCCTTCTCCCCCTCCGCCTTGCACCCTTCTCCTCCCTGCCTTGCACCTTTCTCCTCTCTGCCTTGCACCCTTCTCCTCTCTACCTTGCACACTTCTCCTCTATGCCTTGCACCCTTCTCCTCTCCGCCTTGCACCCTTCTCCTCCTCCGCCTTGCACCCTTCTCCTCTCCGCCTTGCACCCTTCTGCCCCTCCGCCTTGCACCCTTCTCCTCTCTGCCTTGCACCCTTCTCCTCTCTGCCTTGCATACTTTTCCCCCTCCCCTTTGCACCCTTCTCCCCTCCGCCTTGCACCCTTCTCGCCCCCCCTTGCCCCCCACCCGAGGGAACCCTTTTGCTGCCTCATCCCTTCTCATATGAGCTTTGCCCTGGAGAAGGCTCTCTCTGGGGGCCCCCACTCCCACCCTTGTCAGGGTCATGAGCAGTCCTCTGTTCTGCCTCCTGCTCTCTGGGGCCCCCACCCCCATCCTCTTTTGGTGCTCTGACTGAAGAGAAACAATGTCAGTTGATACTTTGTTTCTCTTCAGTCAAGGGAGGGGCTCAGAGCATGCTGCAGACAGCCTGTGTTCTGAGAACCATTGTATCCCCATGAGGCGCTGCACCCCCTACGTCACGGGGTGCAGATTTAGACATATTGAGAGACAAAGGGGCAGAGAGCGCCCGCGGGGTCCTTGTGCCGACCGCGTTCACAGCCTCGAGCCGCCAGCAGCCCGAGGCGGTGTACGAGGCTGAGTGTTGTATTGTAAGTGCAGTTATAAAACGTATTGTAAGAGCATATATTAAACACTGGCCAGCCCTTTATTTTAACTCCAATTATAAAACGCTTACCGTCCCTGACGAAGCGCTTTAGGCGGGGCCGTGCTGCTCCGGGAACCCAAGGCCAGTTCATTGTTTATTGCCTCCAGAGCAGCACTGCCCCGCCTAAAGCGCCTCGTCAGGGACAGTAAGCGTTTTATAATTGGAGTAAAAATACAGGGCTGGCGACTCCAAGCTTATGAACACGGTCGGCACAAGGACCCCGCGGGCGCTTTCTGCCCGAGACACGAGCCATGTCTCAACAGAGCATGCGCAAATGGCAAATGTAGGGGTACATGGAATGATGGTGGGCGTGATGGCACGTCATCGGCCCGTCATCGGGCCGCAATGTGCGCATGCGTGCGCTTGCGCAAAGCCTCATGGGGGGCAGCGGATCATAGAACACCTGCAACTGCTTTAGAGGGAGAGAGGCTTTAGCGCAAGCCTCTCTCACAGCTTTCGCCGTATTTAGATGTGGCTGTCTCATTCTCAGTTACGCATTTGCAGGCTGTTTTCCAATGCGTAAACAGCTCACCTCCTTCAATGCAGCAGACACCTCTGCTGGCTAACATTACTTAATTGCTGTCTGAGCGGCGAGATTGCGCCAAGCCTATTCAGATTTCACAGTTGGGCTGGTGTAGTCCTAGCAGCAGATTTGTGACGGTGAGAGTCCTTCACGGGCAGTGGCCCTCGGTACGGATCGTGGCTGGAAGGGCAGGGCGGTGGGGGGGATGTATTTTTTTTTTTATTTTAAATTTACCTTATCGCCGCGTCGCCTGTCTCTGCTCCGTCTCTCCTCCAACCGACTTGGGCATGAACAGCAACCAGGAAGCATACCCAGGCTCCCCTGTACAATCACAAAGCTACAATGCACTGTTGTGATAGGTCTGAACGCCTTGGTTTGTTGCCGTGACGGAGACTGGGGTCCTGGGCATGTTCTCCATGGAGAACATGCAAAGTGTGCATGCCTGTTTGGCCGTCCTCAGAGGGGGCTGACCAAGCATTTATGTGCACTTGCAGGGGACAAACCACTCCTCCCCTGCCCTGAGAGAAGAGCAGACCCACCCGCAAAGCAGCTGGAAACAATAAAACGATAATAACAACAAGTAATCAGTTTATTTTTCTTTACATCAAACTGCTTAAAAGCAGTGGGGCGACGGTCCTGTGCATTAGCAGAGGAGCTGCCACTGCTCACAGGACATGTTCAACATTGTACTTTTCGTGTAGCTTTTGGATGGATGCTAGCATCAGACACCTGTTGTGATTTTGCTAATTGTTGTCACCTGCATACCTCCAAGTGCCACCGCGAGGCCCAGAGGACTGATGGTGATTCTCCCAGCCCCTCCCGACCACCATATCCCTGGGAGGAAAAGGTCTTGCAGACCCTACATCCTGAAGGCCTGACAGAAATCCCTGGTGGGATGGAGCCTGGTAAGTAATACTTTTGAATGAGCCGCTAAACCTACATGTAGTTTTTGCTTTTAAATTAGCTGTTGCTAATGGGGTTTGCACCTCTTTTTAACATATAGTATAGAAGCCTCCTCACTCATCCCAGCCTCCCCCTCCAGCCCAACTTTCTGCCCCATCTCAGGTCCCTTCCTCAACCCAGATCCAAACTCCCACCCCAATCCCAAGCACACTCACGTTTTTTAGGCATCCTTTCCAACAGACACAAGCAGCACAATCACACACACACATAAACACAATGTTGGACAGGCCTCGTGAAGGGGCCGCTCCCTCCCCGCATAGCAAGACCCGAACACCGGCTCTCCCGGTGTCACCAGAAGAACCACCCCGGCAACCCACAGAAGCAACCCGCAACCCGTCCCCAACGGGACACCTGCCCCCGAACACCCCGACATCGGCCGGCCCGGGCCACCATCAGCAGCATTGCCCCGGCCTCCGCCATCTTGGACACTGCACCACGAAGCCGCGTGGCCTCAGCTCGACCCTAACCCTGGGCCTGGCCAGGCCCCGACATCGAGGCACCACCATCCACCCAGGAGGTGAACGGACCACTTGGCAGGTCAATGGGAGAGAGGAGTGTCGATGGCTCTCCCCCGCCAGGTGCCGATCGCCCCCAGCCTCCCCGGGCGCTGGCTCCACCCCCCTGCTGGGTGTCTGGACTCCCTCATCCCGGACCTCCTGACCTCCAAGAGCGAGGGTCCGGACATCAAAGGAGGCCAGACCTATAACTGGGGCAGCTCCAGAGCAGGAAGGCAGTTGTATCCTGGAGTCGAGAGACACCTAGAAGAACTCATCCTTGACGGACTGCTGGCGCTGCCGCAGCCCTGCCTTGAGAATCATCGTTCCTGCCTGCTGGCGCTGCCACGGCCCTCTGCACCCTGCACCTTCATCGGGACCTGCTGGCGCTGCCGCGGCCCATCCTCGTGAACCGTCGTTCCTGCCTGCTGGCGCTGCCGCGGCCCTCTGCATCTTACAGCCTCGTCGGGACCTGCTGGCGCTGCCGCGGCCCATCCTTGTGAACCATCGTTCCTGCCTGCTGGCGTTGCCGCGGCCCTCTGCAACCTACATCTTCGTCGGGACCTGCTGGCGCTGCCGCGGCCCATCCTTGTGTGAACCATCGCCTTTGCCTGCTGGCACTGCCGCAGCCCTTCTCAAGTGAGACTTATCATCCTAGCCTGCTGGCGCTGCCGCGGCCCGACCTTCCAGAGATCCGAGCTCGAGGATTGTGAGCTACCCATCTTGCCACCTCAGTACCAGACCGGTACCAAGACTGTCCCGCTACCCTTTCCCCTTCAAGAGACTAGAATTGAGAGGACCCTCGTGTCCCGACCTCACTGTATCGTTGATAACCTTTCTTCAAGAATCGTATATAAAGAGTGTTGACCTTATCCTTGTGTGGTGTCCGTCTGTGGGGGGGAAGTTACTTGTCTGTACGATCGCTGGAGACGGTCCTCACCGGAGGCCTCTCCCCTGTCCTCGGCCGACCCTCCGGGTCCCTGTCTAACACACAAACACACAAAGAAGCACAAACACACAAACAACCTACACACTATTGACCCACAACCACACCAACCACCACAAAACACTCATCAAAACCAACACACTTACACAAAAGCACACCTACACTCAAAAGAACACCAACCAAAGGCAAACACACACACTCACCAGATTAACAAACAACAGCCAAAAAACACACATCAAAACCTACACAACAAACACCAGACCCACATGCAACTGACAAACATACTATCACATGCACACCACCCACTCCAGCTCCCTCTACCTCCAAAAGCCACTCCTCTACCACCCTTCCTAGCCTTACTCCTATTTCACAATTATTTTTATTGTAAAAAAAAGTACATTAGATAATTATCTCAAATATCATTAAATATTTTACATTTTACAATTGATTTTTTTAAGTGTTAAAACAGGTGTGTTTATTTGAACTTATTAAGTGAAAAAATAAATACATATGCATTACACATTTGAAAACGCATGCTTGTAAAAGCAATTTAAAAATGCACGAGTCCAGGACAAATGTAAATAGAAAATTCATAAGAAAGCAAGTAAAAAGGAGCTTCCCTTCAATTCCTGTGATGACGGAGTTGATTTGCTTCATGGTCAAGTAGCAGCAGCAAGGTAAGGACTTGGACAATCGGGTTCATGATGGAAACGGAAGTGTAAAAATGAAATAAAGGAAGTTTCTACCTTATATCCCTTTATCTGATAGAGACTACTAGCCACAGATTCCTGAATGTCGAATATTCCCCAGGCATGAGACTGGACCCAGAAAACTTTCTTGCCCAGCATCCCTGCGTGCCGGGGGGCGGTGTCACGCGACTCTGCCTGACATTCTCCGCGGACATGACGGCGCACTGACGTCAGTTTTCTTCTTTTCCACTTGCAACGTGGACCCGAATATTGTCTCCTGGCCTGTTTCAGGCCTCCCTTTTTTCGCCATGAGCGTTTTTCTTGAGAACACTGTGCGAATGCCTTCGGGCTTCGAAACGTGTTCATCTTGTGCACGCCAGATGTCGGTGTCGGATCCTCACTCCATCTGCATGTGGTGTTTGGGAGAGCACCACGACTCCCCAGACTGTGAGGTGTGTCAGCAAATGAAACCGAAGGCCCTGCGGGAGCGCCAGATGAAACTCCTTTCAGCACGCATGTCCAGGTCGGCATATCACCGCGTCTGGCCCACGTGGATGGCTTCAAGAACCGCCGCCTGCGTCTCCGACACCGTCCTTCTCCCAGGCCGCAAGACACCGTGGTCCTTGCATGCTGAGAAATCACCATGCAGCAGCCTGACATCTCGTGAGGGGTGTCCGGTTCATGACCAAGATGGTGTCCTTCACTCTGTCCCATCAGTTAATGGGGTTGGTTCGTACTTTGTGGGGATTCTTGGCTTTACACCTACACACACTCTAGGTACACGTAGAGTAGGGTTTGCATCATGGGAGTATGCTAGATTACTGCCTTGTTTTATATATATACTAACCCTGGGCATAGTTCGCGAAGTAGCTCTACGTGTAGCTACGTGAAGTGCACTTTGCACTACGCGAGCTACGCGTAGCACTACGCAAACTGTGTAGTACCCTGTTTGCGATGATTGCACAGTGCCAGATGCTTGTCCGCACTGTGCAATCATTCAAAACGGCATCTTGCACAGTGCGAGCTGTCTTTTACTGCTGCTCAAGTAGATTTTTACTTGAGCAGTAGCTTTCTCAACGCGGACTGGTAGTTTCTCATCGCGAGCTGTCGCTAGCATATGCGACCACTCGCAATGAAAAATCTGACCTCCCCGCGTTGAGATTCTCGCCAGGAGGTTTATTTTCCACGCTCGCGATCGTCAACTTGATGCGAAAAAGTCTCGCCGGGATCTTATTTTGCTTGCTCGCGGTCGCCAACTTGACATTGAGGACTGCGAGCAAGCAAAAAATGACTGCTGCACTACGGTACGCCTGCTTGCACTGTGCTACATGCAGTTTGCGTATGGCGAAGTATCGCAAACTACGCGAGCGTAGCGTAGTGTTTTGCCCAGTGTTAAATGTAAATCCAGTATTTGTAAAGCGCACAGCTACCTGGAGGCATCCCAGCACTGGGGGCCATTGGGAAGAATAAGCAAACTATTGCCCATAGACACATGGTGCTGGGCAGACCCACCCCTGCCGTCGGAGCCGGGGATCGAACCATGAGCCCCAGCGTCTGGTGTCAGTCGCCCTGGCCGCAGCGCCACACCTCTTCCCTATAATATATACCTTGTTTCAGCACCATGGTAGAACTATATCTACTGTTCACTCTCTTGGTGCTTGTGATCACTTTTATCTGCATCTGTCTACTAACCATTGCAACACGCGTATTTTATGCAAGAACAACGTTGGTTCAATAAATATTAATAAAAACATCCCACTGTGTATTCTCTGTATATTTCTCTGAGAATAAGTGAGCACGAGTGACAGAGTGAAAGGTTCTGTACTGTTTCCACGATCCCTGAGGGGTAGGGTTGTCATGTTTAGTGGTTGCCAGAAAACCATTGGTTCCCTGGTATGGTTAGCGGGCTTACGGTGGCACTGTGAGCTTGCTGGTCTCTAGGCCAACATATCCTGCGGGAGGGACCGGAATCAGTCTTGACACAAAGCCCTTAGTTTATGTTGTCCAAACAATGTGCAGATCCTACAGATTGGTAGGAACTATACAAATGCAGCACACATAGAAATAGGAAATTGCCTGAATTGATTGATTTTGTACAGGAAGATGTTTAGGAATCAATGTTACGAGTTTGTGTTCCTAAAATGTTCTCTAAGTGTTGAACTGTTTTTGTATGGAAGGAAAGTAACTGTATTTGAAACGTGAAAAAGACTTAGATTTGAATTGTAGGATCCACTGTGTGATATCTTGGCATATCACCCCGAGAAGTCGATGTAATCCAAAAGTAATGCAAAAGTCATCAAAAAATTTTTTCTATGTAATGGAAACGGTTTTAAAATCAGATACAAACCTGTAAAGATTGCAAATCCATTTCCAATTGCATTTCCTTGTAAAGTTTTACAATTGAAAGTACAATTCACTCACCTGTGCCAAGTCCTGCTTGGTTCTAAAATAAAGCATAAGTATATCTTTTTTATACTTACCTGACTGGTCTAGATTCTGTCTCCGAGTGTGTGTATCAGTCTTGATTGAGTGAATACAATAAATGCTTAACATAGCTTCTGGACAAGCCTACCTGCTGTCCCACACCACCCCAAAGAGAGCTGCAAGGACTTGCCTAATGTATTCTCTGCTATACCTCTGGGTAATCCCTTACTTTGGTACAGTAGACACAGAGCCAGCGTCCTACAGTAAGTAGGGTAACAGTATGAAGTAGGGCCAGGAGTAAGAGTAAGCAAAATCATTTTGTGAATCCCCTTAAACAGGCTTCGTGTCCTCTGCCTCATAAGCACGTTGGAGAACCTTCCAAAACTGTCTTTAATCAATGCAAATAAAGGAGGCCTCCCCAAAGTTACATTGGACGAGTGTTTAAAGAAAAGATATCAGACACAGGCAGCCTGATTTAGAGTTTGGTGGACATGTACTCCATCACACACGCAATATATATCCTGTCCTTCTTGTTACACCTGTCCGTCCAACTCTACGTTGGGGTCCATCCGCACAGCCACAGAGCCGCCTTTCTTGTATCAATGTTTTTCAGTTCCAAGAATCTCGGGAATTTGAAGAACAGGTTATGGGCAGGTAAGAAGAGGGGCTTATAACCTTCTTTTTTCTTTTAGTATCGGATTCTAAACATAAAAAAACACTAGCAATGCCTCATCATCCAAGGAAACAAGCATTTGCAATGCAATAGGTCTCGCATTATCAAAGTTTGAGCTCTTGGCATTGTAAATGACAATGCCTTTTATTAATTTGTTTAAAACCTGCAATCGGTGCATAAACACGCACTTTGAACGTTTAGTCCTTGCTTACGATGAGCAAGGCTGGCAGTAAAAGAGACTGCCAGCCTTGCTTCTCATAAGCATGGACTATAAGTACAACGTGCTTGTTTACGCACCGATGCAAATTAATAAGAGGCATTGTCATTTACAATGCCAATAGCTCAAACTATAAATTTTATTTATTTATTTATTTATTTATTTATAACATTTATAGCGCGCACTGTTACCTGAACGGTGTCCTGGCGCTAGAATGAAAGCTCCCCTCGCCTGGCCTGAAACTTACTGAACGAAGAGCCATGTTTTCATAGTTTTGCGGAAGGTCATCAAATCTGTAATCTGTCTGAGAGCCAAAGGGAGAGCATTCCAAACCCTTGCTGCCCCCAAGACAAAGCTTCTGCCACCCCAGCGTGCTTTTCTTATCCGAGGGGTCACGATCAGCCCCAGGTTGGTTGACCTAAGATATCTGCCCGGCAGGTACTGTTGAAAGTGCTGTGTCAGAAACGATGGGCCAAGACCACGAAGGGCCTTGAAAACTATGCACAAGGTTTTAAAAGAGACCCCTTTCCGCACTGGGAGCCAGTGCAGCTTCACCAATTCCTGGGAAACGGATGCAAACTTTGGAACGCCTGTAAGGAGACGAGCTGCTGCGTTTTGCAAGGCCTGTAGTTTGTTAAGAAGCCCCTGTTGGGCATTAGGAAAAAGGCTGTTGCAGTAATCAAGGCAAGATAAAACCAGGGCGGTCACCTCTGTTTTCTTAGACTCATCGGGTAAAAAAGGAAGGATCTTCCGGATTATTTTCAGTGTGAAATGAATGGAAGATGTCATTGCATTGATTCAAGGCCTGAAGGTGAGCTGATCATCAATCAGAACCCCTAGGTTCTTGACCTTGGTGACTAGAGTGGGGGGTACACCCATCCCTTCAGGCCACCAGCTTGGGCTCCAAAAGTTATCCCTGGAGCCAAAAAGTAAGACTTCGGTTTTGGCCAAGTTTAACTTTAAGCAGTTCCTGGCCATCCAGTTGCTAACTGCTGACATGCACTCTTGGAATTTACTGGCTGTGCCTTCCTCTCTCCCTGGCAGCAGTGATACCACAATCTGCGTTTCATCCGCATTTGATGTAAGCTCAAACCCATACAATCGAATGACTGGGGCCAAAGAGGAAACATAAATAGTGAAAAGGGTGGGACTTAGGGAGGATCCCTGGGGAACCCCGCAGGGCAGCATGAATGGTTTAGACTCGAACTCCCCCAGTGCCACCACCTGGATCCTGTTAGTAAGGAAAGCTTTCAGGATCTTAAGGGCCTTCCCTTGTATCCCGCAGGCCTCCAAACGGTCCACCAAGATCGTGTGGTGGACCGTGTCGAAGGCCGCCGACCGAACCAGCAGGATCAGGGCTGCTCTACCCTCGTCGTCCATCACTTGTCTGATCTCCTCAGACGATTTAATTAAGGCAGATTCGGTACTACGACCTGCTCTGAAGCCATGTTGTGAAGGATCTAGGGCTTGTGTGGCCCCTAAAAATGCGCTGAGCTGAGTGTTCATGGTTGTTTCTATTAATTTGGCAGGTATCGGTAGTCTGGCGATGGGACGGTAGTTATTGGGATCAGTTATGCGAGACCTATTGCATTGTAAATGCTTGTTTCTGAGGTGTTCCACTCCGGTGCTGCTACCTGCATTCCATGTTGGCTGCAGATCACGTTGAACAAGAGGAACGGCAATTTCACAGCCTCAGGTGGCTTCAGGAAACACACCCCGAAATACTGCAAAATTGCACAAGCAGTAATCTAAAAATATACCTCTCTACGTCATTTTGCTTGGTGTTTTACACAATGCTTTATATTTTAGGAATCAAGGGAGATGCAAAAGAGACACCAATAGTGGGGAAATTGGGGGATAAGTTGGAGGGAAATATAAAACATGCTGTGGATGAACAACCTTTTTCAAAAAATGCTAGCATGTCGCTGGATGGAGCAGTGGTGCAATGCGAGTAGCTAGCCTTAAGCGAGCAGGAGAGGTAAAGATGCAAGCATTAAAGGGCTGGAGGAAATCGGAGCGGGGTTGATGGGTTTGTACAGAAAAGTCGGGGACTGCCTGTGTCATTCCATGGGCATCAATGCCCCCCTTGTGAACAAAAACCCCTTCTTTGGCCAGATAGTTTATCAGATGGTTATATTCAAACACACCTCTTTAGCCCACCAATGCCTCCACAAAAAGCACCTCTTAATCTTATCAAGCAAATTTACATACAATAGGTAGCAGAACTCTTGGGTTGGCTGACTAAGACTAGTATTCTGTCCTGAACTTACATCTGATCTGAAAGAAACAAGATATTTTTGACCTAGGCCCCTGTTACATCCTGCTCTTCCTCCCTCTTTGTCCCTCCCTAGTGTTAGTGTCTGCTTGTCTATGTCATGTCTCTGTGATGTCATCCATGATTCTACCTGTTGCTGTTCAAGGGATTTATCAGTTGCCTGGAGGCTGAGCAGGAGGTTATCTGCTCCCGGTGGGGTTTGTTACCTGACTACATTTCTACTTTAATGCTGTACCTGACCATCTAATCCCAAGATTAAATATACTACTTGAACATTACAACGAGGAACCATCATCTTTATTTTACTGAATGCAACTGCCCCCTAATCCACAGTTCGGCTACACATGTCTTATCTGACCGTAGGTGCTTTTTTCCAATCCCTGCAAGTGCCAAGCAACGAAAGGCTGTCGGGTCCTTGTGGCGCCGGAGAACACCTCGTGCTGGATCTCCAGGGATTGTTCGCGGTGGACACAGAAATTCATGGTGGGATGATATTGTTGTGCTCCTTTCCCCACACGTGGGCCAAGGTGTTCCATGTGGTCAGCAATTTTGTGGCTCAAGTCACAGGCTGCACTACACTAGTAGTGTCTTTGAATCTGCTAAACACAGACAACTTAGAAACAGGCAGGTATTTTTTCCACCAAATGTTCTTTAATGGTGTAAGCCAAGCACATTTTAGGTGGAGGGAAATACTGGGAAACAATTTCAATTCAATGACCCATATACCTAGTATTATACAGCGTGGATACCATTGACATGAACAGAGCACCTGTTTGAAGACGAGTGGTGGCCTGGTTACTGGACTGCCAGTAAGATGTCAATTACACAAGTAATTGTGCAAACCGTTGTGCCACCTCCCCCTACTTCCAAAACAGAAATACGAAATACTTTAATCTGTGCCTACATTACCCCTGCCACTGTACTCCTGCACTCGAGGGCAGCTAAAACACTGGCATTCGGAGTGGTAAGAGAAGGATTTTAAAGCTTGTGATAGAATTTTTGTGGCTTTAAATTGGGCCTTGCCTGCAGCATGGAGCAGGAACTGAAAAGTCTGTATTGGGCCAGTTTGCAACCAAGGAGAGTGCGAGCTGGGCAGCACCGTCCGCGCCCCTCTGAACACCAGTTTCAGGTTAACTGATTGGGCTTGGGCCCAGAGTAACCTGACCAGGCTTTCCTCCTCCGCTCCCTCCTAGCACAGCTCCATTTGGGAAAGGAATCCCAAGAAAGCCATCTCCATTAGGTGCCCCCCACCTTCTGTGAGCCTTGAGCAGCCCAGGGGAAAGCTGGTAAGGGCAGGCGGCTTTTGCTGTGAAATTTCACATTTGAATCTGTGCTTGGTGTGCAGCCCTGTATTTCTTCCTTTTTGTCCAAACTGTACTAAAGTGACAAAAGACAGTTTTTTCCCTGCCAAAAAAGGGAAAGCATTTGCAATGCAATAGGTCTTGCATTACTAAAAGTTTGAGCTGTTGGCGTTGCAAATAATAATGCAACGCCAATAGCTCAAATCTTGTGCAACACCATCTGTGAAAGTTTATCACCATGAACATGCACTCACCTTAAATGTGCAGCTCCGTCTGAGAACGTCTATCACCATGAATGTGCACTTATGTGTAGCACCATCAGTGTTAGTCTCTCACCATGAATGTGCACTTGTGCAGCGCCATCTGTGAAAGTTTATCACCATGAACATGCACTCACCTTAAATGTGCAGCTCCGTCTGTGACAAGTCTATCCCATGAATCTGCACTTTTGTGTAGCACCATCAGTGTAAGTCTCTCACCATGAATGTGCACTTGTGCAGCGCCATCTGTGAAGGTTTTTCACCATGAACATGCACTCACCTTAAATGTGCAGCTCCGTCTGTGACAAGTCTATCCCATGAATCTGCACTTATGTGTAGCACCATCAGTGTAAGTCTCTCACCATGAATGTGCACTTGTGCAGCGCCATCTGTGAAGGTTTTTCACCATGAACATGCACTCACCTTAAATGTGCAGCTCCGTCTGTGACAAGTCTATCCCATGAATCTGCACTTATGTGTAGCATCATCAGTGTAAGTCTCTCACCATGAATGTGCACTTGTGCAGCGCCATCTGTGAAGGTTTTTCACCATGAACATGCACTCACCTTAAATGTGCAGCTCCGTCTGTGACAAGTCTATCCCATCAATCTGCACTTATGTGTAGCACCATCAGTGTAAGTCTCTCAACATGAATGTGCACTTGTGCAGCGCCATCTGTGAAGGTTTTTCACCATGAACATGCACTCACCTAAATGTGCAGCTCCGTCTGTGACAAGTCTATCCCATGAATCTGCACTTATGTGTAGCACCATCAGTGTAAGTCTCTCACCTTCAATGTGCACTTATGTGTAGCACCATCAGTGTAAGTCTCTCACCATGAATGTGACTTGTGCAGCACCATCTGTGAAAGTTTATCACCATGAACATGCACTCACCTCAAATGTGCAGCTCCGTCTGTGACAAGTCTATCCCATGAATCTGCACTTATGTGTAGCACCATCAGTGTAAGTCTCTCACCATGAATGTGCACCTGTGCAGCGCCATCTGTGAAGGTTTTTCACCATGAACATGCACTCACCTTAAATGTGCAGCTCCGTCTGTGACAAGTCTATCCCATGAATCTGCACTTATGTGTAGCACCATCAGTGTAAGTCTCTCACCATGAATGTGCACTTGTGCAGCGCCATCTGTGAAGGTTTTTCACCATGAACATGCACTCACCTTAAATGTGCAGCTCCGTCTGTGACAAGTCTATCCCATGAATCTGCACTTATGTGTAGCACCATCAGTGTAAGTCTCTCACCATGAATATGCACTTGTGCAGCGCCATCTGTGAAGGTTTTTCACCATGAACATGCACTCACCTTAAATGTGCAGCTCCGTCTGAGAACGTCTATCACCATGAATGTGCACTTATGTGTAGCACCATCAGTGTAAGTCTCTCACCATGAATGTGCACTTGTGCAGCGCCATCTGTGAAAGTTTATCACCATGAACATGCACTCACCTTAAATGTGCAGCTCCGTCTGTGACAAGTCTATCCCATGAATCTGCACTTTTGTTTAGCACCATCAGTGTAAGTCTCTCACCATGAATGTGCACTTGTGCAGCGCCATCTGTGAAGGTTTTTCACCATGAACATGCACTCACCTTAAATGTGCAGCTCCGTCTGTGACAAGTCTATCCCATGAATCTGCACTTATGTGTAGCACCATCAGTGTAAGTCTCTCACCATGAATGTGCACTTGTGCAGCGCCATCTGTGAAGGTTTTTCACCATGAACATGCACTCACCTTAAATGTGCAGCTCCGTCTGTGACAAGTCTATCCCATGAATCTGCACTTATGTGTAGCACCATCAGTGTAAGTCTCTCACCATGAATGTGCACTTGTGCAGCGCCATCTGTGAAGGATTTTCACCATGAACATGCACTCACCTTAAATGTGCAGCTCCGTCTGTGACAAGTCTATCCCATCAATCTGCACTTATGTGTAGCACCATCAGTGTAAGTCTCTCAACATGAATGTGCACTTGTGCAGCGCCATCTGTGAAGGTTTTTCACCATGAACATGCACTCACCTAAATGTGCAGCTCCGTCTGTGACAAGTCTATCCCATGAATCTGCACTTATGTGTAGCACCATCAGTGTAAGTCTCTCACCTTCAATGTGCACTTATGTGTAGCACCATCAGTGTAAGTCTCTCACCATGAATGTGACTTGTGCAGCACCATCTGTGAAAGTTTATCACCATGAACATGCACTCACCTCAAATGTGCAGCTCCGTCTGTGACTAGTCTATCCCATGAATCTGCACTTATGTGTAGCACCATCAGTGTAAGTCTCTCACCATGAATGTGCACTTGTGCAGCGCCATCTGTGAAGGTTTTTCACCATGAACATGCACTCACCTTAAATGTGCAGCTCCGTCTGTGACAAGTCTATCCCATGAATCTGCACTTATGTGTAGCACCATCAGTGTAAGTCTCTCACCATGAATGTGCACTTGTGCAGCGCCATCTGTGAAGGTTTTTCACCATGAACATGCACTCACCTTAAATGTGCAGCTCCATCTGTGACAAGTCTATCCCATGAATCTGCACTTATGTGTAGCACCATCAGTGTAAGTCTCTCACCATGAATATGCACTTGTGCAGCGCCATCTGTGAAGGTTTTTCACCATGAACATGCACTCACCTTAAATGTGCAGCTCTGTCTGTGACAAGTCTATCCCATGAATGTGCACTTATGTGTGGCACCATCAGTGTAAGTCTCTCACCATCAATGTGCACTTATGTGTAGCACCATCTGTGAAAGTTTATCACCATGAACATGCACTCACCTCAAATGTGCAGCTCCATCTGTGACACGTCTATCCCATGAATGTGCACTTATGTGTAGCACCATCAGTGTAAGTCTCTCACCATGGATGTGCACTCGTGCAGCACCATCTGTGAAAGTTTATCACCATGAACATGCACTCACCTTAAATGTGCAGCTCCGTCTGTGACAAGTCTATCCCATGAATCTGCACTTATGTGTAGCACCATCAGAGTAAGTCTCTCACCTTCAATGCGCACTTATGTGTAGCACCATCAGTGTAAGTCTCTCACCATGAATGTGACTTGTGCAGCACCATCTGTGAAAGTTTATCACCATAAACATGCACTCACCTCAAATGTGCAGCTCCGTCGGTGACAAGTCTATCCCATGAATGTGCACTTATGTGTGGCACCATCAGTGTAAGTCTCTCACCATGAATGTGCACTCGTGCAGCACCATCTGTGAAGGTTTTTCACCATGAACATGCACTCACCTTAAATGTGCAGCTCCGTCTGTGACAAGTCTATCCCATGAATGTGCACTTATGTGTAGCACCATCAGTGTAAGTCTATCACCATGAATGTGCACTCGTGCAGCACCATCTGTGAAAGTTTATCACCATGAACATGCACTCACCTCAAATGTGCAGCTCCATCTGTGACACGTCTATCCCATGAATGTGCACTTATGTGTAGCACCATCAGTGTAAGTCTCTCACCATGTATGTGCACTCGTGCAGCGCCATCTGTGAAAGTTTTTCACCATGAACATGCACTCACCTCAAATGTGCAGCTCCGTCTGTGACAAGTCTATCCCATGAATGTGCACTTATGTGTAGCACCATCAGTGTAAGTCTCTCACCATCAATGTGCACTTATGTGTAGCACCATCTGTGAAAGTTTATCACCATGAACATGCACTCACCTCAAATGTGCAGCTCCATCTGTGACACGTCTATCCCATGAATGTGCACTTATGTGTAGCACCATCAGTGTAAGTCTCTCACCATGGATGTGCACTCGTGCAGCACCATCTGTGAAAGTTTATCACCATGAACATGCACTCACCTTAAATGTGCAGCTCAGTCTGTGACAAGTCTATCCCATGAATCTGCACTTATGTGTAGCACCATCAGTGTAAGTCTCTCACCTTCAATGTGCACTTATGTGTAGCACCATCAGTGTAAGTCTCTCACCATGAATGTGACTTGTGCAGCACCATCTGTGAAAGTTTATCACCATAAACTTGCACTCACCTCAAATGTGCAGCTCCGTCTGTGACAAGTCCATCCCATGAATGTGCACTTATGTGTGGCACCATCAGTGTAAGTCTCTCACCATGAATGTGCACTCGTGCAGCACCATCTGTGAAAGTTTATCACCATGAACATGCACTCACCTCAAATGTGCAGCTCCGTCTGTGACAAGTCTATCCCATGAATGTGCACTTATGTGTGGCACCATCAGTGTAAGTCTCTCACCATGAATGTGCACTTGTGCAGCACCATCTGTGAAGGTTTTTCACCATGAACATGCACTCACCTTAAATGTGCAGCTCCGTCTGTGACAAGTCTATCCCATGAATGTGCACTTATGTGTAGCACCATCAGTGTAAGTCTCTCACCATGAATGTGCACTCGTGCAGCACCATCTGTGAAAGTTTATCACCATGAACATGCACTCACCTCAAATGTGCAGCTCCATCTGTGACACGTCTATCCCATGAATGTGCACTTATGTGTAGCACCATCAGTGTAAGTCTCTCACCATGGATGTGCACTCGTGCAGCGCCATCTGTGAAAGTTTTTCACCATGAACGTGCACTCACCTTAAATGTGCAGCTCCGTCTGTGACAAGTCTATCCCATGAATGTGCACTTATGTGTAGCACCATCAGTGTAAGTCTATCCCATGAATGTGCACTTATGTGTAGCACCATCAGTGTAAGTCTCTCACCATGAATGTGCACTTGTGCAGCACCATCTGTGAAACTTTATCACCATGAACATGCACTCACCTCAAATGTGCAGCTCCGTCTGTGACAAGTCTATCCCATGAATGTGCACTTATGTGTAGCACCATCAGTGTAAGTCTCTCACCATGAATGTGCACTTGTGCAGCACCATCTGTGAAACTTTATCACCATGAACATGCACTCACCTCTAATGTGCAGCTCCGTCTGTGACAAGTCTATCCCATGAATGTGCACTTATGTGTAGCACCATCAGTGTAAGTCTCTCACCATGAACGTGCACTTGTGCAGCACCATCTGTGAAACTTTATCACCATGAACATGCACTCACCTCAAATGTGCAGCTCCGTCTGTGACAAGTCTATCTCATGAATGTGCACTTATGTGTAGCACCATCAGTGTAAGTCTCTCACCATGAATGTGCACTTATGTGTAGTACCATCAGTGTAAGTCTATCCCATGAATGTGCACTTATGTGTAGCACCATCAGTGTAAGTCTCTCACCATGAATGTGCACTTGTGCAGCACCATCTGTGAAACTTTATCACCATGAACATGCACTCACCTCAAATGTGCAGCTCCGTCTGTGATAAGTCTATCCCATGAATGTGCACTTATGTGTAGCACCATCAGTGTAAGTCTCTCACCATGAATGTGTACTCGTGCAGCACCATCTGTGAAAGTTTTTCACCATGAACATGCACTCACCTTAAATGTGCAGCTCCGTCTGTGACAAGTCTATCCCATGAATGTGCACTTATGTGTAGCACCATCAGTGTAAGTCTATCCCATGAATGTGCACTTATGTGTAGCACCATCAGTGTAAGTCTCTCACCATGAATGTGCACTTGCGCAGCACCATCTGTGAAACTTTATCACCATGAACATGCACTCACCTCAAATGTGCAGCTCCGTCTGTGACAAGTCTATCCCATGAATGTGCACTTATGTGTAGCACCATCAGTGTAAGTCTCTCACCATGAATGTGCACTTGTGCAGCACCATCTGTGAAACTTTATCACCATGAACATGCACTCACCTCTAATGTGCAGCTCCGTCTGTGACAAGTCTATCCCATGAATGTGCACTTATGTGTAGCACCATCAGTGTAAGTCTCTCACCATGAACGTGCACTTGTGCAGCACCATCTGTGAAACTTTATCACCATGAACATGCACTCACCTCAAATGTGCAGCTCCGTCTGTGACAAGTCTATCTCATGAATGTGCACTTATGTGTAGCACCATCAGTGTAAGTCTCTCACCATGAATGTGCACTTATGTGTAGTACCATCAGTGTAAGTCTATCCCATGAATGTGCACTTATGTGTAGCACCATCAGTGTAAGTCTCTCACCATGAATGTGCACTTGTGCAGCACCATCTGTGAAACTTTATCACCATGAACATGCACTCACCTCAAATGTGCAGCTCCGTCTGTGATAAGTCTATCCCATGAATGTGCACTTATGTGTAGCACCATCAGTGTAAATCTCTCACCATGAATGTGTACTCGTGCAGCACCATCTGTGAAAGTTTTTCACCATGAATATGCACTCACCTTAAATGTGCAGCTCCGTCTGTGACAAGTCTATCCCATGAATGTGCACTTATGTGTAGCACCATCAGTGTAAGTCTATCCCATGAATGTGCACTTATGTGTAGCACCATCAGTGTAAGTCTCTCACCATGAATGTGCACTTGTGCAGCACCATCTGTGAAACTTTATCACCATGAACATGCACTCACCTCAAATGTGCAGCTCCGTCTGTGACAAGTCTATCCCATGAATGTGCACTTATGTGTGGCACCATCAGTGTAAGTCTCGCACCATGAATGTGCACTCGTGCAGCACCATCTGTGAAAGTTTATCACCATGAACATGCACTCACCTCAAATGTGCAGCTCCGTCGGTGACAAGTCTATCCCATGAATGTGCACTT
The DNA here is from genome assembly GCF_964263255.1 of Lissotriton vulgaris. Classification (NCBI taxonomy): domain Eukaryota; kingdom Metazoa; phylum Chordata; class Amphibia; order Caudata; family Salamandridae; genus Lissotriton; species Lissotriton vulgaris. Next base: position 96,615 of record NW_028245186.1, on the reverse strand, counting down.
ATGTGTGGCACCATCAGTGTAAGTCTCTCGCCATGAATGTGCACTCGTGCAGCACCATCTGTGAAGGTTTTTCACCATGGACATGCACTCACCTTAAATGTGCAGCTCCGTCTGTGACAAGTCTATCCCATGAATGTGCACTTATGTGTAGCACCATCAGTGTAAGTCTCTCACCATGAATGTGCACTCGTGCAGCACCATCTGTGAAAGTTTATCACCATGAACATGCACTCACCTCAAATGTGCAGCTCCATCTGTGACACGTCTATCCCATGAATGTGCACTTATGTGTAGCACTATCAGTGTAAGTCTCTCACCATGGATGTGCACTCGTGCAGCGCCATCTGTGAAAGTTTTTCACCATGAACTTGCACTCACCTCAAACGTGCAGCTCCGTCTGTGACAAGTCTATCCCATGAATGTGCACTTATGTGTAGCACCATCAGTATAAGTCTCTCACCATCAATGTGCACTTATGTGTAGCACCATCTGTGAAAGTTTATCACCATGAACATGCACTCACCTCAAATGTGCAGCTCCATCTGTGACACGTCTATCCCATGAATGTGCACTTATGTGTAGCACCATCAGTGTAAGTCTCTCACCATGGATGTGCACTCGTGCAGCACCATCTGTGAAAGTTTATCACCGTGAACATGCACTCACCTTAAATGTGCAGCTCCGTCTGTGACAAGTCTATCCCATGAATCTGCACTTATGTGTAGCACCATCAGTGTAAGTCTCTCACCTTCAATGTGCACTTATGTGTAGCACCATCAGTGTAAGTCTCTCACCATGAATGTGACTTGTGCAGCACCATCTGTGAAAGTTTATCACCATAAACATGCACTCACCTCAAATGTGCAGCTCCGTCTGTGACAAGTCTATCCCATGAATGTGCACTTATGTGTGGCACCATCAGTGTAAGTCTCTCACCATGAATGTGCACTCGTGCAGCACCATCTGTGAAAGTTTATCACCATGAACATGCACTCACCTCAAATGTGCAGCTCCGTCTGTGACAAGTCTATCCCATGAATGTGCACTTATGTGTGGCACCATCAGTGTAAGTCTCTCACCATGAATGTGCACTTGTGCAGCACCATCTGTGAAGGTTTTTCACCATGAACATGCACTCACCTTAAATGTGCAGCTCCGTCTGTGACAAGTCTATCCCATGAATGTGCACTTATGTGTAGCACCATCAGTGTAAGTCTCTCACCATGAATGTGTGTTAGACGGGACCTGGAGGGTCGGCCGAGGACAAGGGGAGAGGTCTCCGGGGAGAGCCGTCTCCAGCGATCGTACAGACAAGTAACTTCCCCCCCACAGACGGACACCACACAAAGATAAGGTTTAACGTTCTTTATAAGCAATCTTGACATACGGTAGAATGGTACAAGGAGGTCAGGACTCAGGGGTCCCCTCGATTTTAGTCTCTTGGAAGGGAAAAGGGGGTAGCGGGACAGTCTTGTTACCAATCTGGCAGTTGCGATGAGATGATGGGTAGCTCACAATCCTCGAGCTCGGCGTTCTAGGAGGACGGGCCGCGGCAGCGCCAGCAGGTCCCGAGAAGATCGTAGGTGGCAACGGTCCGCGGCAGCGCCAACAGGTCCCGACGAAGATGGTAGTTACAACGGGCCGCGGCAGCGCCAGCAGGTCCTGACGAGGATGGTAGTTACAATGGGCCGCGGCAGCGCCAGCAGGTCCCGACGAGGATGAAGGTTGCAGAGGGCCGCGGCAGCACCAGCGGGCAGGACGACAGTTCACAAGGCAGGGCTGCGGCAGCGCCAGCAGTCCGTCAAGGATGAGTTCTTCACGGTGTCTCTCGACTCCAGGATACAACTGCCTTCCTGCTCTGGAGCTGCCCTAGTTATAGGTCTGGAGCCCTTTGATGTCCGGACCCTCGCACTTGGAGGTCGGGAGGTCCGGGATGAGGGAGTCCAGACACCCAGCAGGGGGGTGGAGCCAGCGCCCGGGGAGGCTGGGGGCGATCGGCACCTGGCGGGGGAGAGCCATCGACACCTCTCTCTCCCATTGACCTGCCAAGTGGTCCGTTCGCCTCCTGGGTGGATGGTGGTGCCGGGATGTCCAGGGTTAGGGTCGAGCTGAGGCCACGCGGCCTCGTGGCACAGTGTCCAAGATGGTGGCTGGGCCCGGGCGATGGTGCCGGTGGAGGCCCAGGCCGGTGTTACGGAGATGTTCGGGGTTAGGCGTCCCGCAAGGGACGGGTTATGGGTCACCTCTGGGAGTGGCTTCTGGAGAGTCGGGTCCTGGTTCTGTCATGCGGGGAGGGAGCGAGCCCCCTTCTGGGGCCTGTCCAACATGCGTCCCCCCCAGCTGAAGGCGGGGAGGGTCACCCATCCTCTTGGGGACTCTCTCCGTCAAGGCGGAAAAAGCGGGACAGGCCATCCGCATTTGCGTGATCTTGACCAGGGCGATGCTCCACAGTGAAGTCCATCCCTTGCAGGGAGATGGACCATCGCAGCAGTTTGGGATTCTCCCCCCGCATCTGCATTAACCATTGCAGAGGCCGATGGTCTGTTTGTACCCTGAAGTGGGTACCGAAGAGGTAGGGCCGGAGTTTCTTGAGGGCCCACACCACTGCGAAGGCCTCCCGCTCCATGGTACTCCAGCGTTGTTCTCGGGCCAGTAGGCGTCGGCTGATGAAGGCCACTGGCTGATCGACCCCCTCGGAGTTGAGTTGCGAGAGGACGGCCCCAATACCATGGTCCGAGGTATCAGTCTGGACTATGAACTCTCGGCTGTAGTCGGGGGCCTGGAGCACAGGGGCGGCGCACATGGCGGCCTTCAGTTTCTCGAAGGCCGCTTGACAGTCTGGAGTCCAGTTGACCGTTGTGGGATGCTTTTTGGATGTGAGTTCCGTGAGGGGCCCCACAATGCTGCCATAGTCCTTCACGAACCTCCGATAGTATCCGGTGAGCCCCAGGAAGGCTCGTACCTCGGTTTGGGTGACGGGGGCTGCCAGGACTGGATGGCAGCGATCTTGAGCTGGAGAGGTGCCACCAGACCGCTCCCCACTTGGTGTCCAAGGTAGGTCACGGACCCTTGGCCGATTTGGCATTTGCTGGCCTTGATGGTGAGGCCAGCTCGCTGAAGGGCCTGCAGGACCTCTCGGAGGTGGCGGAGGTGGTCTGACCAGTGGCGGCTGTATACTGCGATATCGTCCAGGTAGGCGGTGCTGAAGTCTTCGAGGCCCGCCAATACCTGGTTCACAAGTCTCTGAAAAGTGGCTGGAGCGTTTTTCATACCGAAGGGCATCACGGTGAACTGGTAGTGCCCGTCCGGGGTGGAGAAAGCGGATCGTTCTTGAGCCCTGGGGGTGAGGCCGATCTGCCAGTAGCCCGCTGTCAGGTTGAAGATGCTTAGGTAGCGGGCAGCCCCCATGCGGTCGACCAGCTCATCTGCTCGGGGGATAGGATGAGCGTCGGTTCTGGTGACGGCGTTCAGACCTCGATAGTCGACGCAGAACCGGAGCTCGGGGGTGGTGCCCGGGGCGGCCGCTTTGGGTACCAGTACGACTGGGCTGGCCCAGGGGCTGTCTGAGGGCTCGATGACCCCGAGTGCGAGCATCTTGGTGACCTCTTCTTGGATGCAAGCGCGCACCCGGTCCGGGACTCGGTAGGCTCGGTGTCGAATAGGGGGACTGTCCCCAGTGTCCACGTCGTGAAGGCACCAGGGGGTGACCCCGGGGGTGAGGGAAAACAGGTCTGCAAATTGCAACAGGAGGGTCCGACAGTCTTGGCGCTGCTCCGGGGTCAGGGCATCGGAGAGGCGGATCCCATCCACGGAACCATCTCTCTCACGGGTTCTCAGCAGGTCCGGAAGGGGCTCGGAGTCTTCTTCTACTCCACTGTCTGTAGCCATCAGGAGGCTAAGCTCTGAGCGCACAAAATGTGGTTTGAGTCTGTTGGCGTGGAGGACCCGGAGGGGGTTTCGGGGGGACTCCATGTCGATGAGATAGGTGACAGGGCCCTTGCGTTCGACCACCTTGAAGGGTCCTGTCCATTTGTCTTGCAAGGCACAAGGTTCGGTGGGGGACATCACCCACACTTGCTGACCAGGTTCAAACTCAATGGAGGAGGCATGTTGGTCGTACCATTTCTTCATGTCCTCCTGACTGGCCTCAAGGTTGGCTTCAGTGATTTCCCTGAATCGCCTGGTCTGGTTGCGGAGGGTCAGGAGGTACTTGTAGACATCCGGAGGGGTTTTCAGGGGGGCCATCTCCCATTCTTCCTTCACTAGGCTGAGGGGCCCTCGGACAGGGTGCCCGTACAGGAGCTCGAAAGGGCTGAAGCCGAGGGATTTCTGGTGGGTTTCTCGGTAGGCGAAGAGGAGGCACGGTAGTAGCACGTCCCACTGGCGACGTAGGGGCTCCTCCAGTCCCATAATCATTCCCTTGAGGGTGCGGTTGAACCGCTCGACTAGTCCGTTTCCTTGCGGGTGATAGGGGGTTGTGAAACGGTAGGTGACCCCGCACTGCTGCCAGAGGGATTTCATATACTTCGAAATAAAGTTCGTGCCCCGGTCACTGACGACCTCCCGGGGGAAGCCCACTCTCGAGAAGATCCCCATCAAGGCTCGGCCTACCACTGGTGCTGTCACTGTTCGAAGGGGGATGGCCTCTGGGTAACGGGTGGCGTGATCCACCAGGACCAGGATGAATCGGTGCCCTTGTGCTGTTCGTGGGTCCAGGGGCCCCACAATGTCTATTCCCACTCGTTCGAACGGGGTGGTGACAACAGGGAATGGTTGTAGGGGCGCCTTGAGTTTTCGGCCGCTCTTGCCGCTGGCTTGGCAGGTGGGGCAGGCCCGGCAGTGGTTGGAAACGTCATTTCGCATCTTGGGCCAGTAAAAGTGTGTCACCAGGCGGTTGTAGGTTTTATCTTGCCCCAAGTGCCCGGCCAGGGGGACATCGTGGGCCAAGTTTAAAAGGAAGTCTCTAAAACGGAGGGGTACCACCAGCACCCTACTGGCCCCCAATTCTGCAATTCTTTGCTCACTGTATAGTAAATCGTTGTCCCAGTAGATCCAGTGCGCCCCTGCGGTGTCTCCCGCGCTCTGGGCGAGGGCTTGCTGTCGGAGTCCCTCGAGGGAGGGACAGGTTTTTTGCTCCTGCCGAAATTGTTCTTGAGTGGGCCCCCCCTCTTGACGCCACTGAGCCAGGTCGGGAAGGTCCTGAGGCTGAGCGGGCTCTTCCGGGGCTTGTTCCGGGGGGTCAGGGCGGCCGGCGTCTTCCTTTGGAGTGATCGGGGGAGGAGGTGCTGGCCATTCGGCCTCTTCGGGTCTGGGGACGGCACGGGCGGCCATAGACCGGGTTGTTACGCACGCCCAGTCTGGGAGGCCCAGCATCCCCAGGTGTTCTCTTCTCTCAACGGCCGCCCACGGGGAACTCTCGAGATCGTTTCCCAGGAGGCAGTCCACGGGGGCATCATCGCGGACAGTCACCTTCAGCATGCCGGACACTCCTCCCCATTCAAAGGGGACACAGGCCATTCGACATAGGCTCTCAGAATTGTCAGCTGAACGGACCGGGCAAAGGACGTTTGGCAAGATTTGTTCCGGGGTCACCAGGTGACAGCGGACGGCCGTCACACTGGCTCCGGTGTCACGCAGGGCTTCGGCCTTGCGTCCGTTGATGTTCACCCACTGGCTGTATTTTCGGGTGTTTGCGGGTAGGGGGACCCGCTGGACCATGTCTCTTCCCCCTAGGCACGCCAGGACCATGGCGGCAGGTTCCCACTCGGGCTGTTCCTGTTCATATTCTTCATGCTCTTCGTACGTTTGTTCTTCTCCTAGGGCGGCGGCCGCGACCTGGCGGGGCCCGGGAGTCTGGTTCTTGGGACAGTTCGGGTCGTTGGCATAGTGTCCGACCCGCTGGCACCGATGGCACGTGACATTGGCTCGGAACCCTGGGCGCATCGGGGGGTTCCCCCGCCCCGCCGGGGGTGGGGTGTTGTTGACGGGAGCTGCCGGGGCGGCATCTCGGCCCCGGCCCTGGCCTCCTCCTCCTCGGGGACGATGAGGGCCTTGGTTGTGTCGGTTCTGCTCGGTTGGCCCACTCCGGGCCACTCGGGTGCTCTCCCATCGGTCAGCCTCAGCGGCGAGCTGCCGAAGGTCAGTCAATTTGCTGTCGAGGAGGTGCTGCCTGAGCTCGACAAAGCAGTTGTTGGAGAGGTGCTCCCATACAATGAGATTGAAGAGTTGCTCGTAGGTGGTGACTCGGCTACCTTTGATCCACCCTTCGAAGGCTCGGCTAAAATAGTTCACATATTCCACCCAAGTTGTACCCGGGATCCGGGTGCAGTCGCGGAACCTCTGTCGGTACATCTCGGGTGTGAGTCCATATCGAGTGAGGAGGGCGGCCTTCATGTGATCATAGGACGTCATCTGATGGTCCGGGAGCTGTAGCAGGGCATCGCGGCCTTCGTTGACGAACCTACCCCATAGGCCGGCTCCCCAGTCACTTCGATCGATCCGGTGGGAGGTCATGGCGATCTCATAGGCCTTGAACCACTGTTGTATGTCGTCGTTCCGATAGTATTCTCGGACGACGTCTTTGGGGATGTGGACTTTTTGTTCCGTAGCGCCCGGGGTGCGCGGTTGCTCGGGCACCCCTAGTTCTTTGTTTTGTTTTCGTAGTTCTATTTCAGCTAGCTTGCGCTCGTGTTCGTATGCCAGTCTCTTTTCTTCGAGTTCTCTTTGTCTTTGCTTTTCTTCCCGCTCCTCTCGGAGCCGTAGGTGTTCTAAGTTCAGTTTTTGTTCCGCTAGTTTTAGCTCACCGTCCATCTTGAGCCGGGCCATCTCTAATTCGTGTAGTCTGTTCCTTTCTCGTTCTTGGATCTCTTCCTGTGAGAGACCCGTTCTCCGTTCTTCGGGAGAAGCGGTGTTGGTCTCTGATACTGCGACGTTTTGGTCCGGGGGTCTGTCGGCCCCGGTTTCCGCCCAAGACTCGATGGCGTGCTTAAAATCGTCTTTCGTACTTAGACCGGTGGTAGCAATGCCTAGTTCGATGCAAAATTGTTTTAACTCACGATGGCTGTACTCTTCCAATTTCTCCATCAGGAATTTTTCTGTGGATCCGCTCTCTTTGGTTGGCATTGTGGTTTAGTCGTGGGGTGAGTTACTCTCTGTACGTACTCGTTGATTCGGATCGCGCCGCTGGCCACCAATGTTAGACGGGACCTGGAGGGTCGGCCGAGGACAAGGGGAGAGGTCTCCGGGGAGAGCCGTCTCCAGCGATCGTACAGACAAGTAACTTCCCCCCCACAGACGGACACCACACAAAGATAAGGTTTAACGTTCTTTATAAGCAATCTTGACGTACGGTAGAATGGTACAAGGAGGTCAGGACTCAGGGGTCCCCTCGATTTTAGTCTCTTGGAAGGGAAAAGGGGGTAGCGGGACAGTCTTGTTACCAATCTGGCAGTTGCGATGAGATGATGGGTAGCTCACAATCCTCGAGCTCGGCGTTCTAGGAGGACGGGCCGCGGCAGCGCCAGCAGGTCCCGAGAAGATCGTAGGTGGCAACGGTCCGCGGCAGCGCCAGCAGGTCCCGACGAAGATGGTAGTTACAACGGGCCGCGGCAGCGCCAGCAGGTCCTGACGAGGATGGTAGTTACAACGGGCCGCGGCAGCGCCAGCAGGTCCCGACGAGGATGAAGGTTGCAGAGGGCCGCGGCAGCGCCAGCGGGCAGGACGACAGTTCACAAGGCAGGGCTGCGGCAGCGCCAGCAGTCCGTCAAGGATGAGTTCTTCACGGTGTCTCTCGACTCCAGGATACAACTGCCTTCCTGCTCTGGAGCTGCCCTAGTTATAGGTCTGGAGCCCTTTGATGTCCGGACCCTCGCACTTGGAGGTCGGGAGATCCGGGATGAGGGAGTCCAGACACCCAGCAGGGGGGTGGAGCCAGCGCCCGGGGAGGCTGGGGGCGATCGGCACCTGGCGGGGGAGAGCCATTGACACCTCTCTCTCCCATTGACCTGCCAAGTGGTCCGTTCGCCTCCTGGGTGGATGGTGGTGCCAGGATGTCGGGGCCTGGCCAGGCCCAGGGTTAGGGTCGAGCTGAGGCCACGCGGCCTCGTGGCACAGTGTCCAAGATGGTGGCTGGGCCCGGGCGATGGTGCCGGTGGAGGCCCAGGCCGGTGTTACGGAGATGTTCGGGGTTAGGCGTCCCGCAAGGGACGGGTTATGGGTCCCCTCTGGGAGTGGCTTCTGGAGAGTCGGGGTCCTGGTTCTGTCATGCGGGGAGGGAGCGAGCCCCCTTCTGGGGCCTGTCCAACAATGTGCACTCGTGCAGCACCATCTGTGAAAGTTTATCACCATGAACATGCACTCACCTCAAATGTGCAGCTCCATCTGTGACACGTCTATCCCATGAATGTGCACTTATGTGTAGCACCATCAGTGTAAGTCTCTCACCATGGATGTGCACTCGTGCAGCGCCATCTGTGAAAGTTTTTCACCATGAACATGCACTCACCTTAAATGTGCAGCTCCGTCTGTGACAAGTCTATCCCATGAATCTGCACTTATGTGTAGCACCATCAGTGTAAGTCTATCCCATGAATGTGCACTTATGTGTAGCACCATCAGTGTAAGTCTCTCACCATGAATGTGCACTTGTGCAGCACCATCTGTGAAACTTTATCACCATGAACATGCACTCACCTCAAATGTGCAGCTCCGTCTGTGACAAGTCTATCCCATGAATGTGCACTTATGTGTAGCACCATCAGTGTAAGTCTCTCACCATGAATGTGCACTTGTGCAGCACCATCTGTGAAACTTTATCACCATGAACATGCACTCACCTCAAATGTGCAGCTCCGTCTGTGACAAGTCTATCCCATGAATGTGCACTTATGTGTAGCACCATCAGTGTAAGTCTCTCACCATGAATGTGCACTTGTGCAGCACCATCTGTGAAACTTTATCACCATGAACATGCACTCACCTCAAATGTGCAGCTCCGTCTGTGACAAGTCTATCCCATGAATGTGCACTTATGTGTAGCACCATCAGTGTAAGTCTCTCACCATGAATGTGCACTTGTGCAGCACCATCTGTGAAACTTTATCACCATGAACATGCACTCACCTCAAATGTGCAGCTCCGTCTGTGACAAGTCTATCCCATGAATGTGCACTTATGTGTAGCACCATCAGTGTAAGTCTCTCACCATGAATGTGCACTCGTGCAGCACCATCTGTGAAAGTTTATCACCATGAACATGCACTCACCTCAAATGTGCAGCTCCATCTGTGACACGTCTATCCCATGAATGTGCACTTATGTGTAGCACCATCAGTGTAAGACTCTCACCATGGATGTGCACTTGTGCAGCGCCATCTGTGAAAGTTTTTCACCATGAACATGCACTCACCTTAAATGTGCAGCTCCATCTGTGACAAGTCTATCCCATGAATGTGCACTTATGTGTAGCACCATCAGTGTAAGTCTCTCACCATGAATGTGCACTTGTGCAGCACCATCTGTGAAACTTTATCACCATGAACATGCACTCACCTCAAATGTGCAGCTCCGTCTGTGACAAGTCTATCCCATGAATGTGCACTTATGTGTAGCACCATCAGTGTAAGTCTCTCACCATGAATGTGTACTCGTGCAGCACCATCTGTGAAAGTTTTTCACCATGAATATGCACTCACCTTAAATGTGCAGCTCCGTCTGTGACAAGTCTATCCCATGAATGTGCACCTATGTGTAGCACCATCAGTGTAAGTCTATCCCATGAATGTGCATTTATGTGTAGCACCACCAGTGTAAGTCTCTCACCATGAATGTGCACTTGTGCAGCACCATCTGTGAAACTTTATCACCATGAACATGCACTCACCTCAAATGTGCAGCTCCGTCTGTGACAAGTCTATCTCATGAATGTGCACTTATGTGTAGCACCATCAGTGTAAGTCTCTCACCATGAATGTGCACTTATGTGTAGTACCATCAGTGTAAGTCTATCCCATGAATGTGCACTTATGTGTAGCACCATCAGTGTAAGTCTCTCACCATGAATGTGCACTTGTGCAGCACCATCTGTGAAACTTTATCACCATGAACATGCACTCACCTCAAATGTGCAGCTCCGTCTGTGACAAGTCTATCCCATGAATGTGCACTTATGTGTAGCACCATCAGTGTAAGTCTCTCACCATGAATGTGTACTCGTGCAGCACCATCTGTGAAAGTTTTTCACCATGAATATGCACTCACCTTAAATGTGCAGCTCCGTCTGTGACAAGTCTATCCCATGAATGTGCACCTATGTGTAGCACCATCAGTGTAAGTCTATCCCATGAATGTGCATTTATGTGTAGCACCACCAGTGTAAGTCTCTCACCATGAATGTGCACTTGTGCAGCACCATCTGTGAAACTTTATCACCATGAACATGCACTCACCTCAAATGTGCAGCTCCGTCTGTGACAAGTCTATCCCATGAATCTGCACTTATGTGTAGCACCATCAGTGTAAGTCTCTCACCATGAATGTGCACTCGTGCAGCGCCATCTGTGAAAGTTTATCACCATGAACATGCACTCACCTTAAATGTGCAGCTCCGTCTGAGAACGTCTATCACCATGAATGTGCACTTATGTGTAGCACCATCAGTGTAAGTCTCTCACCATGAATGTGCAACCCATTTCTGAATGTCTAACATGTGAACTGCGTCTGTGAAAGACTAACAATAACAAGTTGCACAGCATCCACCACGGGTGACTAAAGTTAAACACAAAAAAGCATTTGATGCCCACACCACGCATGCGTACCTAGAATATGTTAGAGGCGCTTTTTTTCTTTTTACCTTCTAATCCGAGTTGAATTTGTAACTAAAAAGAAAAGAAAACGAGCAAAAGCATGTCTTTAAGACACAGGGAGTGGAAGCATCATTATCGACGGTGGTGGGAACATCAGACCAACATGGGAGACATTACTGGGCAAACGGCAAAGTACCACGGGGGCTTGAGGGAGAAGACGAGAAACATTAAAATTTTACATATTAGGGGTTAAAAGCGCGTTACTGTTAAGCGGATGTTAAGAAAAAACTTCCCAATGCAAAATTAAAAAAAACAGGCAACTCAAGTAGGATGTATTGCTTGAATCTATAATAAAGTGTGGGTGCATGTCTGCTTCAGTGGCGAGGGTGCCTTTTCAGGGATTTAACGCTGGTTGATGGTAGAAGGAAAGGCTAGGCTGACGTCTAGTGCTGACGTCTGTGTGCTTTAGTACATGCAGAACTCACGCATACATTTAATGAATGTTAAATTCAGCTTTTCCGGCTCACAGGAAGAAGGCCCCATAGTTACAACAAACCATTACCAATGCCTGTAATGTTCTTGGAGTCTAAATCCAAGCCTGGGCATTTGCAGAAATGGAATAATCATGTAATAATTCAAATCAATTGGACTACCTGAATTGAATATGTAATTCATGATTCTTTCCATTGTGTGTCTTCCCATTTCAAAGCAGCTACCAGCAAACGAAGGACTTTGTTTGACTATGTACACAAAAGCGAAGAAAGAAAAATATTCAACCCACGGAGTCGTCGGGAGTGCAGCGGGGGCATTGTCTCAGCGCGGTAGGAGCGCAGGAGACGCCGTGAGCGTGCACATTGGCTGTCCCGGCGCATGCTGAGGATAGCCGGAGAAGACACACCGTCTATCTGCGCTGAGGCTCCGAGTCTGAATCGGAGGCTGAACTCTGCTTGAGCCTGGCCCACTCCTAAGGCAGCACGGCCAGCGCCTGGGCTGAGAGGTACACCGAGCACCCTGTGAGCTCTGGGGACACGCTGCAGGGCATCATGCTGAAGCATGGCGAACGACGGCAAGGAATGCAAGGAGAGAGTAGCTGTTGGCAGATGCAGCATGGCTGGCTGACACTGGAGGGGGTGCAAGGAGAGCTGGGGATTGTAGATTTAATTACACGCTGGCCACACAGGTTCACTTACGTGCGGCGTGCACAGACAGGAGATGTGCATGTGTATGGTGCCAGCAGGAGTTGTGTGTGTGTGTACGTGCGTGTATGTGCGCTTGTGTGTGTGCGTGAGTGTGTCTCTTTGTGCGTGTGCTCCTGTCTGTGCGTAACGAAAGCAGGGGGGATGTGGCTGTGTGTGTATGCGAGAAGTGCATGAGGCTCACAAGGAAAACAGGAGATGGTGAACGCGCGCGCGACCTGATCCGATTCCGGCAGGCTGCGCGTGCCCATCTCTTGTCTCCCTTTTGGCTCCTTGTAAGCAGAGCCGACAGCTATAGGCCTCACGCTGCGACAGGGCTTTCGCCCTGTATCGCAGGTGCGAGACCTAAAGAGGGACTTTCATATTTCCTACTGCTTTATATGTAATTTTGCATGTAGATATTTTCGGGTTGAATTTTGGTTTATAGAAAGTTAAAAATAAATAATAATAATCTGTGCGTTTTTTTCATACCGAGCGATGCACTTTCCGAGAGTCTATCCACCTTACAGCCCTATCAAAGCTTTTATGTCTATAGCTCTTATCAGCCTTTCCCTGTGTCACTTTATTTCTGTTCACACTCATTTTATTACTTTCCTATCCTGCGGGTAACATTCGGGACTTTCCGCGTTTAATGCCCCGAGGTCAGAGCCACGCACACCGCCTGGTATTCTAAGGGGTTTGCAATGGTCTACATTAAACTTTATACTTCCTACTCTGCTATCTCCGGCTATCTGCGTCTTTACTGAGTGATTTCCCAGCAGGGTTATTTATTAAACGGTTTTCTTTTCCTCTACACTGGCTTGGTCTCGCCTACAGACCGCTTCCAGCTGCCTGTTGTCGAAAGAGCTCCTGTGGACTATGCCAAAAGCATGCAGTGGGCTGGAGCCCTCCCACGGCTTTCCATTGGTTGGTTTTCTTGTCACTCCCATTGCTTGCTTCTTATTTGGTGGTGTCTTCCTCTTTCTGTATGTGTCCCTCCATGTTGTCTTTTAAAGCAATATTAGGCACCACGGTTTTCACAAATTGAAAGCGTCACAGGTAGGGTTTTAAGTGTGCCGGGTCTCACCGGTGCTGAGCACAGGCAGTTTTTTAAAGGGGGCCTTGAAATGGGTCTCTATCGGGCTCTGTTGTGTGCCCTGGCACAGGCAGTCTGTTTTTTATCGGACTGCAGTGACAGCACTGCTCACACTGCTCACTTTTCAGTAAAGGAGAAGTTACACCATGACGTCATGCGAGGTGAGCGTTGTAGGGGAAGGGAAATCCTTTAAAGAGAGTAATTTTCTCTCTGGATTTCCTTTCCTTTTTGAAACTCAGAAGCAGCAACATTATAGTGGTGACACCAGGGCTTTAAGCGGAAGCTTTTATAATATTATATACAAGCCATTGTTGCTGCTTATTTATCAATCAATCAATAAGCGGGTTTATGAAGCACGCTACTAACCCGTGAGGGTCTCAATGCACTGTGAGGAGGGTGCAGCTCTGGATCAGTCAAAGAGGCAGGTCTTGAGGCTCTTCCTGAAAGTGTGCAGAGTGGGTGAGCGTCTGATGTCGACTGGGAGCTCGTTCCAGGTCTTTGCTGCGACGTAGGAGAAGGCTCTTCTGCCTGCTCTGGTTCTGCGGATGAGTGGGGTCTCTGCTAGGATGAGGTCAGCGGAGCGGAGGTAACTTTTGGGTACGTGGAAGGAGACTCTTTCGTTGAGGTATTTGGGTCCGATGTCGTGGAGCGATTTGTAGACCGAGCGAATTTGAGGACCTCGGTCTTCTCCAAGTTGAGCTTAAGGCTTTTGTTCATCCAGGATGCGAAGTCTTTCATTCCTTCCTGGAAGCTGAGTCTGGTGTCTTCAGGGTTCTTTATGAGGGAGAGGATGAGCTGGGTGTTGTTGGCATAGGAAACTATGCTGAGCCCATGCTGTCTAACGATGGCGGCGAGGGGGGCCATGTAGATATTGAAGAGTGCGGGGCTGAGCGAGGACTCTTGGGTACCCCGCAGTTGATCTCTGTGGTTTCGGAGAGGAAGGGTGGGAGTCTGGTCCTTTGGGTTCTGCCCGTGAGGAGGGAGCGGATCTCGTCGAGGGCGGTTCCCCATATGCCGGCCTCGTGGAGTTTGGCGGCAAGAGTGTAGTGGGAGACGGCGTTGAAGGCTGCAGAGAGGTCTAGTAGGATGAGGGCCGCAGTGTGGCCCTGATCGAGTAGCATGCGTTTGTCGTCGGTGGCAGCGAGGAGGGCGGTCTCGGTATTTATATTATGCAACTAACAACCAGTGGCAAAGCCAATAGTCCTGGCTTGTTGTAGGTATGATGTTGCTTGTTGTATCATATATCTGGATGCAATGACAGAAACAGCAAAATACAAGCCGGCAGCACACTATGCTAAGAACAGATTTTTAGCTTACGTGTTTTTAAGTCACACCCTTAATAACATTGGTCACGCCCCTTTGAGAGACCCCCCCAGTTCTTTCATCCCACTTAAAGCCCTGGTCGCAGGGCATTGTTCTTCTTCTCAACAAACAGCTACAGCGACTCCCACTTCATAGTCAAGACAAATCTCCTATTGTGCCTAAGATCACACCGTGTGTCAGATCACATGGTGTTTCATCATCAAATCTTTATTCGGTTATTAAAATAGAACAACCATAAAAGTACAATAAAATCACAATTTACAAAATCTCATCATAAAATACAAATACTTCATCGCCAATCAGGATATAATAGACTTTCTTGATCTAAAAACATTTTTTAAAAACGTTGAAATAGATGCGACAGTTGAAATATTATTCAAACTTTGAACAGCCAAAAAGGCAGGACGACAACAATTCATTTCCATAATCTTCAACAACGGAACAATCCATCTTCATCTTGGAATCGAATACAATTTACAAAAGAAAAGGATATGGATGTCTGATTGTTCTGAAATTTCGTCACACGGGCATTTAGGTAACATTTTTGTGCAATCATTCATGTTGGGAAAGCTAAGCGACCTGAATATTAGGTTTAATCTAAAACGAGTTAGAAAAAAATCTCTCATAATCGCTCATTTGCAATTTTAGGTATGGCTGCATTTTTTATGTGATTATTCTCAACTGATGAGCAACCACCGTTTGTTTCACCATCTTGTTGGTTGTTCTACACTTTTCTAAATGACTCATGCACTTTTCCTTGAGAGCTTTTCTGGAAATGTCACACATAGATAGAGGTTCAGTAAAATGATTTTCCAGACCTAGATCAGTGAGAAACTTCCTTACATAACTTAACCAACCAAACCTACCACTGTTGTCTAGCCTCATCACATCGTTCAAGATGGAGCGGTTTAATTTACATTCATCGGTGGTCCAGGCCCTATGCCATAAAGGAACTGGAGGAACCTTTATTGTGTCTTCTAAATATGGTTCTCCAAGTTCAGTATGGCAAACATATGTAGATACGCTTTCTGGAACAGTTAAAAGATATTTCATGAAGGAGTTTTCCACCACCTGTAATGATCTCACATTAGCATGTGTGTCACTTGTGGTAGAGCGCAGATCTGAAACCCTAAGCCCCCTTATTCCTGCTTTTCTTTTATGGCAGATGCTACCAGCAGTCATTTTTGGGCAAATATTTGAATTAGGGGATGTTCTAGTGACTCAAAATGCATTACCCCGGGGTGCGCTGTGCAGCAGGTGATGAAAGCCACAGACTAACAGCCCGCACCTGCCATGTGAACGCTGGCAATAAACTAACAACAGGCACATGGATATACAAAAGAGCACATGAATGTTGTGTCTCTTCCTCTACCAGGGAACCAGAAGAGACTCGACTACCCTCCTGGCTGTATGCACTGTCCCGGATCTGCTGATCTCCGCCTCTTCTCACCGGAAGCAGTCATATGCGCACACTTGTGTCTCACTGGAACAGTCCGAGCGCATTGTTCTGTTTGTTGACAAACAGCAAAAGAGTGTAATTACTGTAATTACAACAGAGAGAGCATAGGAATAGGGATATAAATCTTTTTAGATTTATATAGAAGGCCCTCACTCACCGACCTGGTCGGTGACATGCTTCATCATTGGGCCCCACTGGGAGAAGCCGAGTGCCTCCCCAGTGTGCTTCGATGCCAGATTTACTGCAGAGCTGGTTTTTTGTGAAGTGACAAGTGAAGTTGTGGAAGTTTTTTTTAGAATTAAAAATGTCTACATTGTATCACTAAAATAATTTAATTAGTTGATTAATGAGGGATATTAAGAGCAAAATGTCGGAAGAGGGCCAAATAAATTGTTTGTCTACTTCCTTTTAGGTGAGGTCAGGTCAACATGTTTCTGCCAATTGTGGTGTAAATTTACCTGGCATTCGTCAGGACAAAAAATGAACAAAACCTTGGCGGTATGGGTGCGCTAAGGCCCACCCTGACCAGAGGGCGTGTGAGTGAAAGAGTGTAAAAAGTGCAAGGAAAAAAGACTCCTTTTCAAGGTTGCCTCAAATTTAGAGGAACCAGTTGCACCTGCAAAGGAAAAGGACAATAACACACATGAAGAGAAGACAAAAACAAACAATTAGTATCTATCCTCTATCATGAGCATGTTATCGGTATTCCATGCTCTCCAATAGATTTGTGCTCAGGCTGTGAAGATCAACTTCCAGTCGTTTAACTGTATGCCTTAGTAGATAATTTGTGGTACTGCCTGGCCTGGGTGGTCTGACCATGGCATGTGCATGATTAAAAATTCCATGGAATAAAGTATAAGAAACACCTGTACGCCTACTAGGGCGTTTAGCGGTACTCTTAGTGGTGGACTATCGATCAATGAACCAGAAATGGCCAGTGAGCCAAAAGCTGTGACAATAAAAACACCACATGCACATTCGCTGAATTAGTAATTCTCACTTGTATGGTGAGAAAGTCTCACACCATGGATCACGGGAGGGGGGTGGTGGTGAAATTGGCACACCCTACGGAGGAAAAACAGAGGAAATGCCTTTGCGTAAATAGAGAAATGAAGCGACTAGAACAAGGTACTTAGCTGATGGTGGAAGAAAACCACTCACGCCCGCGTCACCAGGCACCCGCTCGCCACCTGTCTCAAACCCTCTGGAACCGGACCACAGAGATAGCCGGTACCAGAGGGGATGCTGTATATAAGGGCGGAGTGCGGTAGAGTACGCGCCGCTTGGTCTCGGTGGTGGGCGTGGCTATCCACGCAGAAGCGTAAACATGCGTCTCCCCAGCCAATCGCTGAGCGTGTAGTGGTGAGGAGGAGCACTCATGAAATATAGACACTAGAACGCTGACCCTGTCTGAAACTTCCGAAGGCAATTGCAAAACTTTATTAAATGCAATTCCGTTACTCGGAGAAGTGTTACATGACAAGTACATGTTGTATTAATAAAGGAGGTATAATTCTAAGGTTAGTGTCTATTGGTATTTCATAACTACTGGTAAAGGGGGATTTGAACACTCATGTTATGGTATCACACTATCCCCTGCAGTCAGGAATTCGGCTTCGTGTTTAGAGATATATCCCTTGTCTTCAGCTCATTTGACCAGGTTGTCAATGCGTACCTTGAGCTCAGGTGTTGGGTCTTTCGTCAGAGGGGTGTAGTTCTTTCTGTCATTCAGAAGGTTTAGGCAGATTTTCTCATAGTATTTTGTATTTTGGATGACTATGTCCCCTCCTTTGTCGGCTGGCTTCAGTGTAATGTTGTTGTTTTGGAGATCTTGCAGGGCTTTGTATTCTAGTGCCCTGACATTTTTGAAGGTGGAGGGTTCCTGGCAGGTTTCCATGTCTAAGAAAACGGCCTGCTCAAAGGCTGGTATTGCCGCAGGCACTGTGTAGGGTGGGGCTGTGAAGCCTCATTTAAGTCTTAGGCCAGTATCGCCTTACTGACTATCTGAGGTGGTGTCATCTTTGCCTTCAAAAAAAGCCTTTAGTTTCAATTTTCTGAAGAAGTCTGATAGCTCACAGTGCAATTTAAATGTGTCTGGTTTGGCTGTTGGGACGAAACCAAGACCCTTTTCAAGGACTTGTATTTCTACAGGGGTCAGTTCTTTGTCTGAAAGGTTGGTTACTAAACTCCCTGTGCACTGGTGCCTAGTAGCGGTGTCTTGCTGCGTGTATGATTGCCCACTGAGTCCTCTGTTTCTCAGGATACTTGGTTGGCTCCTTTTCTTTTCCCTCTTCCTTTCCGGCCTCTCTCTAAAAAAGGCGGCTGATATTGGTTTTGGAAGTGATGGGGTTGCATATATGCTGGATTCCAGCCCATCAGTGGAAACGGTGGTTGTTGAAAATGTAGTGGTTGGGGGCCACCTCCTGGTGTAGGGAAAGGGGGCCACCTTGGGTTTTGGTTCTTATATCCAGATCTGCCCCTGGTACCTCTTCGTCGTCTTTGTCTGTAGCTTCCTTCGCTTGACCCACTGCTATTTGACGAATTGCCATCTGAATAATCAGAATTATTGGCATTCCTGCTAGGTAGTGTGGAGCTCGGGTCAGCCTATGCATAGACTTTATTGAATTCAAATTTCTTTAAATCTTTCTGAAATGTTATTACTTTGGACTGCATCAAATTGTCTTTGTATTCTGTTAATTCTTTTTTAATTTCTTCCAGTTTTTAGGTTTTGCCTCGCCAAAAAGATGCGCTCTGCGCATCTTTTTCGGCGCAGGCGAAAACCTGATGAGAACTGTAGTGTGCTTTGGCTCGGCCCTCGTCATTCATTGGCTGGCTCCGTAAATGGAGCCTAGCCATTGGATGAGGGGCCTGTCCGTCAATGCCGGACCAGACACGGGGGCGTTCCCGACATTCTTTGGCTTTTGCCGACGTCACGCGACGTCAGGCGAAAGCCGGGAACGCCCCCGAATCTGTTCCGGCATTGCCGGCACTTCTGCGTCTCTCCTCCCCCGTTTCCCGCCCCGTGACTGGCCGGCCGGCCAATCCATGGACATTTTCACCTGCTTCCTGAGCTGGGCCGGTTAAGGGCTCGCTTCTAACACGATGCGTGATAATCTCAGGTTCCTGACAGAACCGACGCAGAACCGACCGATCCTACCTCTAAGATCGATGCGTTAAACCTTCTAAACACCAGTAGATAAACATATGTAACTAAGTGCTATTTTGAAATGGTCACATTTTGTTTATAAAACATATATAGTTACCATAGTGACAGAAGGTACTGGTAATGCCCCATCTTGCCTTCCCACGGCTCATATTGCACCCTGTTGCTGGTTGTGCCCAAGCGATCTCAAATGTATGTAGCAATCCATATTTCTGATGTCCGCTGTCCCACTCAAAATTGTACTGCACCTCGGGTCTTTCTGGGTGGGATCCACCAGAGGAGCGGAAGCCAAGCCCGCGGATCTGTTGGCATCTCAGCGCTCTGCCGACGCACCCTCTCCCTTTGCGGCCAGTTAAATGAAGATAAATTATCACATTACTAAAGTAAGTGCTGGGGCGAAATGTTTTTCTAAGGAGCCCAGCCTCGGAGCTGTGGTATGCCAGGGTTGCTGAACAGAGAAGCAGCCTAGTTTTTAGTATTCTTTTATTTCACCTCATGCCTTTGTCGTACACCTCTCTAAACTCTCTCTTTATATCTATTTCATGTTCACGTTCATCACTATCTCCAACTTTCTGTTATGTTCGGTTTCTCTTAATCTTTCTTTCTCTTTTCTGCCTTTCTACCGCTTACTCGGAATCAAAGTCTGGTGAGAAATTAAGCCCGAGTCCCAAAAATAAACACCGGTGTTTTCTTGCACAAAGTAAACGCTGTTTCCTGCTCTTACAACAACCCTGCACTCTCCGCGTATTCGGGGAATCTGGCAGATTAGATCTTGCTAGTAGACCCTGCCGCTACCCCCCCCCTCCCCCCCCCCCCCCCCCACACACACACTCACCACTAGTGCACTGCAGGCTTGCATCGCCACAACAGTGCAAATCATGTGCACAGGGTTGCTGATCTATAAATTATTTTGTTTGCACTGTTGGTGTATGGTAAACATTTTGTATAGCTCACTACGCGCAAATATCGATGGGGCACTTGTTAGTGATGAGCAGCGTTCGTGCAGTGTGTTATTGCACTTGTGCAAAGTGCACGTGCACGCGCTCGCGGTCCTATCCTCGCACCCTACTGTATCCTGCTGCGCATTCTTTTCTGACGCACCGGACTGCAGAGCATTTGCTGTCACGTGTAATGCAGGACCCACGTGTTAACTAGAAATTACGCTTTTATTCATAGCCAAATAAACAGCCACTTGAAGCTCTGGCAGCGGCTGGAAGCAGACGCGCGGTTGAGCATCCAGAACTGACGTCTCGGCTGATCCTTGACAACCACGGAGAAGGCGGATGCGACCGACCTCGTGTGTCTGTGTACTTGTGATTTAGAATACTATGGCGAAGTGTTTCCGACCCTTCTCTGCCATGTTGGTGTCACCCGGAGGCGTGGCTTGGTGCAGCGGGTGCAGTGACACCGGGGCCCAAGGGATACTGATTTTTGCTGTATTTTATTGTTCAGACAGAAGTCTGGGTCACACCGGCTACGCTACTGGTGCTACCTACATTTTTACACGCTCGATTCCTGGCAGGGGCGACTCCAACATTATGGCTCCAAAGTCGATAGACTAAACGCTGGTAAGTTATTTTATAACAAAGCCGCTTATATGCACCGCTGTGAAACAGCTGCACCCCAGGAACAGGAGCTTTTATAAAACACGTTGTGATGAAATCAGCCGTGGTGTACGTATGCATGTGGAATCTGACAAACAATCACGTGTAGTTGCAGTAATGTACTCAATGTAGCCTAGTGCCCGTTTTTAGGTTTTGCCTCGCCAAAAAGATGCGCTCTGCGCATCTTTTTCGCGCAGGCGAAAACCTGATGAGAACTGTAGTGTGGCTTTGGGTCGGCCCTCGTCATTCATTGGCTGGCTCCATAAATGGAGCCTAGCCATTGGACGAGGGGCCTGTCCGTCAATGCCGGACCAGACACGGGGGCGTTCCCGACATTCTTTGGCTTTTGCCGACGTCACGCAACGCCGGGAACGCCCCCGAATCTGTCCCGGCATTGAGCCGGCACCCTTTCCTGCTTGCGTGAGTGCTTTGGCGTGCCGTCCGTGTCCCCTCCCGCCCCCCCGTAGAGTCCGTAGCTCCCTTAGTGTGCGAGACCACACCGCTCCTCCTCTTCACTGTATCTGACCCCTGCCGAAAAACCTTTCTGTGTCTGTAGTTCTGCTGCGAGACCTCACACTGGCGTCCTTTTCAGAGCTCGCCCCAGGGCGTTAAACTGCCGCAACGTGCTCTACCGCCCCGTAGGCCCTAGACTTGTCCGCCGAATCCAGGCGCCGCTGCCGTCTTTGGGGGCCCAGGTTCGCGCCGCCTTGCTCCGCCATTCTGTCTGTCTGTGGTTCCTCCTGCAGCTGCGTCCAGTGTGACCGCAGGGAGACTCCCGTTCTTTGAGGCGTCCACCCTCTCTCCCGCAGTGGGAAGACTCCCGATGATGCCGTCTGCGTGGTGCCCCTGGAGTGTTCCACCAGATACAGCCCCCCCCCCGTCGTCCATCGCCTCAGTGCCTCCGGGGCTCCACGCTAGCTCAGTCATGCGCCTGGACAATGTCTTTCACCCGCTTCTGCACTCAGCTGCACCGCCGGGCTCCTGGGTCAGATCTTCAGGCCTAGCTTTGTCGGGCCGTGTGGTACCCCCGAGGCGCAGCTCCGGCGATCTGGCTCTCGCGGTTAGGGCTGCTCAGCTGACTGTCCCGTCCCGTTGCTCCCACAGTGATATCGGGTTCTAGGCGGCTGTACTCCCTCAGTGCCTCTGGGTCCCTCACACCAGCTCAATTGTGCGTCTGGACCATATCGCTCACCCGCTTCGGCACTTGGCTTCACCGTCGGGCTCCTGCGTCCGCTCTTCCTGCCTAGCTTGTGTCGCGCCGTGCTTTGCCCCCGGGGCGCAGCTCTGGGTGACGGCGGTCGGCCGCTGTGCCTCTCTCCCTATGCTGTTGTCTGCTGCCGCGTCTTGGTGGTGTAGTCTGGCTCTCGCGGCTGGGGCTGCTCGGGTGTCTGTTCTGGCCCTTACCTCTCTGCTGGTTACGCGCCCCTTGCCGCCATCTTGGGCCTTACTGCCCCCGTGTTTCCAGGTTCTAGGCGGCTGTATTCCTGTGTCGGTCCTCCAGTGGCGTCTAGACCTTCCGCCGGCTATTTACCCCGAAATCGGGACTTTTCAGGCAATTCCTAACGTCTGCTTCAGATCATCTCTCCGGAGCGGAGATGTGAGTCTTTACCGGCCATGCTGTTGGCAACGCCACCCCCAATGAATCTACTTTTGAGGCATAAAATGTGTGAACCATGTTCTGACGATATGAAGTGTAACCTGAAGAGGTGGAAATGGACGGGTGTCACTGGGTGGGTACTTGGGCTCAACTGTGCAGATGCAGAGCGTAATATTTCAAATCGATCCAGTATCTTTGCATTTACATAATGTCTTTTCTAGGTATGGTGACTTGAAACTAAAATAAACGTGATCCGAATTAAGGGTCTGTATACATTTTGTGGCTCAAGATAATTGGGCTGTCAGCTTGTGGGTGTCTTTTGCACGTGTGTGCCCCTGTTGTCTGCTTGTGCCTCTGTGTGCCCCTGTTGTCTGCTTGTGCCTCTGTGTGCCCCTGTTGCCTGCTTGTGCCTCTGTGTGCCCCTGTTGCCTGCTTGTGCCTCTGTGTGCCCCTGCTTGTGCCTCTGTGTGCCCCTGTTGTCTGCTTGTGCCTCTGTGTGCCCCTGTTGTCTGCTTGTGCCTCTGTGTGCCCCTGTTGCCTGCTTGTGCCTCTGTGTGCCCCTGCTTGTGCCTCTGTGTGCCCCTGTTGCCTGCTTGTGCCTCTGTGTGCCCCTGTTGCCTGCTTGTGCCTCTGTGTGCCCCTGTTGCCTGCTTGTGCCTCTGTGTGCCCCTGTTGCCTGCTTGTGCCTCTGTGTGCCCCTGTTGCCTGCTTGTGCCTCTGTGTGCCCCTGTTGCCTGCTTGTGCCTCCGTCTGCCCCTGTTGCCTGCTTGTGCCTCCGTCTGCCCCTGTTGCCTGCTTGTGCTGTTGGTGTGTGTGGAGGGCTCTGTGTGGCTGTGTGTGTAGGAAGCTTTGTGTGGCTGTGTGTGTGGAGGGCTCTGTGTGGCTGTGTGTGTGGGGGGCTCTGTGTGGCTGTGTGTGCGGGGCTCTGTGTGGGGGTGTGTGTGGGGCGGCTCTGTGTGTGAGAGAGAGAGATTTGTTTAAATACCAGGATAATTGCCGGCAGCAGCACCCTTGCCGTGTAATGCCTTGTACTACATCTGTGTTAGCAGTCGCCTCAGGCTGTTGTTTTTTTTTATGCAGGGGACGGGATTTGATCATGCCCATTACGCCGTATTGCTTTTCAAAGGCAACTGTTGCAGAGCCAAGTGGACTGTTGAAAATTGTGTTTTCTCCACCTGCCCCTGTTGCCTGCTTGTGCCTCCGTTTTCGTGCCCCTGTTGCCTGCTTGTGCCCCTGTTGCCTCCTTGTGCCCCTGTTGCCCGCTTGTGCCTCTGTGTGCCCCTGTTGTCTGCTTGTGCCTCTGTGTGCCCCTGTTGCCTGCTTGTGCCTCTGTGGGCCCCTGTTGCCTGCTTGTGCCTCTGTGGGCCCCTGTTGCCTGCTTGTGCCTCTGTGTGCCCCTGTTGCCTGCTTGTGCCTCCGTCTGCCCCTGTTGCCTGCTTGTGCCTCCGTCTGCCCCTGTTGCCTGCTTGTGCTGTGTTGGTGTGTGTGGAGGGCTCTGTGTGGCTGTGTGTGTAGGAAGCTTTGTGTGGCTGTGTGTGTGGAGGGCTCTGTGTGGCTGTGTGTGTGGGGGGCTCTGTGTGGCTGTGTGTGTGGGGGGCTGTGTGTGCGGGGCTCTGTGTGGGGGTGTATGTGGGGCGGCTCTGTGTGTGTTTGTGTGTGTCATTTGCGATAGATAAAGCTAGTGGCATTGTAAATGACAATGCCATTTATTTATGTTAAAAAAACATAAATAAAAATAATGTCAAGAGCAATGGCAATAGCTCTAACTTTAACAAAGGCAAAACCATTGCATTGTAAATGCTTGTTTTTGTATCCTGTCAGTGTGGTTTTGAAGTGTGTTTCGGTTTGTTGAATTTCAACCATCAGGGCTTCTGATAGGCGTAGTGCAGTTTTTATTATCAGCACTAGCCAGTCGCGTGTGCAGTGCCATGCTATCACGGCCCATTCTCTACGGAAAGTTGCGCCATTTAGGAAGATTCGGAGAGCATTAGTCATCAGGAGATCTCTAGGCGCAATGTTGGTACGGAGGTATTCTTTCAGTATGGTCCCATGAAGGATAGTCCGGAACCTATCACGTTTTTGTTCAGTTAATTTATCCCATTCAGTAGTATGGGCAATGGCCTGTGAGATGGCCGGGTCAGCACACAGGGAGGGGTCAGCGAAAATAGCGGCGACCTCTGATTCTGAGTATGTAAGCCCAAGGTTTGCCATGGTGTGAGGGCAAAGGTGTTTTGTGAGAACAGGAAAGGTACTTTTCGAAAAACAAGAGAAAGGACAGAATAAAAAGTATTTCTCTGGCTCAATTGTACTAGCACAGCTGTACGCTGCTAATTATCAAGCATCAAAGGGAGAGGGAGGGAAAATGTAGCGACTACACTCTTAGTCCCCAGCAATATAGTTTAAACAACAAAAGAGCGTAATTACTGTAATTACAACAGAGAGAGCATAGGAATAGGGATATAAATCTTTTTAGATTTATATAGAAGGCCCTCACTCACCGACCTGGTCGGTGACATGCTTCATCATTGGGCCCCACTGGGAGAAGCCGAGTGCCTCCCCAGTGTGCTTCAATGCCAGATTTACTGCAGAGCTGGTTTTTTGTGAAGTGACAAGTGAAGTTGTGGAAGTTTTTTTTAGAATTAAAAATGTCTAGATTGTATCACTAAAATAATTAAATTTGGTGATTAATGAGTCATATTAAAAGCAAAATGTCGGAAGCAGGCCAAATAAATTGTTTGGCTACTTCCTTTTAGGTGAGGTCAGGTCATCATTTTTCTGCCAATTGTGGTGTAAATTTTCCTGGCATTCGTCAGGACCAAAAATGCACTAAACCTCAGCGGTATGGGTGCGCTAAGGCCCACCCTGACCAGAGGGCGTGTGAGTGAAAAAGAGTATAAAAAGTGCAAGGAAAAAAGACTCCTTTTCAAGGTTGCCTCAGATTTAGAGGAACCAGTTGCACCTGCAAAGGAAAAGGACAATAACACACATGAAGAGAAAGCAAAAAAAAAAAACAATTAGTATCTATCCTCTATCATGAGCATGTTATCGGTATTCCATGCTCTCCAAAAGATTTGTGCTCAGGCTGTGAAGATCAACTTCCAGTCGTTTAACTGTATGCCTTAGTAGATAATTTGTGGTACTGCCTGGCCTGGGTGGTCTGACCATGGCATGTGCATGATTAAAAATTCCATGGAATAAAGTATAAGAAACACCTGCACGCCTACTAGGGCGTTTAGCGGTACACTTAGTGGTGACTATCGATCAATGAACCAGAAATGGCCAGTGAGCCAAAAGCTGTGACAATAAAAACTCTACACCACATGCACATTCGCTGAATTAGTAATTCTCACTTGTAGGGTGAGAAAGTCTCACACCATGGGTCACGGTATATGGTTTGCAACGCCCCTAGGGCTCGACTGTATTTTGTGCAACTTATTGTATGATAATTAACCCCTTCACTGCGGCGGCTATTCCGCCGCAGTGCTAAGGGGGCGGGGTGGAAATGCGGCGGGCGCATGCTGGTGACGGAACCGCTCGGTCACCAGCGTCGGTTGCGCTGTGCTTATGACAGAGCGGTTCCGTCATGGCCCCGCCCGCTCAATAGAACGCTTAGCGCAGGCGCGGAATTGCGCCGCGCAGGAGCGTCGGGCGGGCCATGACGGAACCGCTCCGTCATCAGCACAGCGCCACCGAGGCTGATGACGGACCGGTTCCATCATCAGCGCAGAAGGGGTTAAGTATCTTGTTATGTGCTTGTGCCTCTGACCTCATAAAGAGTTCAGAGGGGTTATGTTAGTAATAAATATATGAGTTCAGATGGGTTGTGTTAGTAATAAATACATATATATTTTATATATAACCTTTGTGGTGTCCTTTCATTTGGTATTCAAGGGGTTACATATGGTAAAACAGCTGGCTTCACATGCTCTCTGAAGTTTTAACCTAAGACTGCTTTGTCCATGCTACCACTCGGATAGCTGGTCTATAAAGTTGACTTTACAACCATCACCATAAGGGTTGCTTGGACTGATACAGGGTGCCCACTAGAATAGTGGACATCACATATCAGGCCAACTTCTCACATTCACCACTAAGTGTACCGCTAAACGCCCTAGTAGGCGTGCAGGTGTTTTTATACTTTATTCCATGGCATTTTTAATCATGCACATGCCATGGTCAGACCACCCAGGCCAGGCAGTACCACAAATTATCTACTAAGGCATACAGTTAAATGACTGGAAGTTGATCTTCACAGCCTGAGCACAAATGTATTGGAGAGCATGGAATACCGATAACATGCTCATGATAGAGGATAGATACTAATTGTTTGTTTTTGTCTTCTCTTCATGTGCGTTATTTTCCCTTTCCTTTGCAGGTGCAAGTGGTTCCTCTAAATTTGAGGCAACCTTGAAAAGGAGTCTTTTTTCCTTGCACTTTTTACACTCTTTTTCACTCACACGCCCTCTGGTCAGGGTGGGCCTTAGCGCACCCATACCGCCAAGGTTTTGTTCATTTTTTGTCCTGACGAATGCCAGGTAAATTTACACCACAATTGGCAGAAAAATGATGACCCTCACCTAAAAGGAAGTAGCCAAACAATTTATTTGGCCTGCTTCCGACATTTTGTTTTTAATATGCCTCATTAATCAACCAATTAAATTCTTTTAGTGATACAATGTAGATATTTTTAATTCTAAAAAACACTTCCACAACTTCCCTTGTCACTTCACAAAAAAACAGCTCCGCAGTAAATCTGGCATCGAAGCACACTGGGGAGGCACTCGGCTTCTCCCAGTGGGGCCCAATGATGAAGCATGTCACCGACCAGGTCGGTGAGTGAGGGCCTTCTATATAAATCTAAAAAGATTTATATCCCTATTCATATACTCTCTCTGTTGTAATTACAGTAATTACACTCTTTTGCTGTTTAAACTATATTGCTGGAGACTAAGAGTGTAGTGGCTACATTTTCCCTCCCTCTCCCTTTGATGCTTGTTGCCAAACAGCGCCGTGCGCCACCGTTGTAACACCTGCTATTTACAGCGCTTAGAGGGGGCAAACATCTGTAGCATTAGTCAGAGCTGGTCTGTGGTCCGAGAGCGCCCGGGGCAAACCTATATTTGGCACCCCCACACTCGCCCTCTGGGTATGGTTTGACAGGTTTGTAGGAGTGGGAGGAAAGTGGGGCCAGACTCAGGAGCGCCATGAAAACGAAAACAAACAAAAAGCAGCCAAGGCGCCAAGAGTCTTCTGGGCGTGAGTTCAAATGTAGGTTTCTATGAACGTAAGGCAGATCAATTCTGCTGCGTCTGCTGCGGGAGCTCCAGCGCCTCTGAAGGTCGGCGCCCTGGGCGTCCGCCCAATGCGCCCTTGTGAAAGGCTAGGCCCGGCCTTAAGCACTGTGGAAAAACAAGCTATTCTCATTCTGATAGGGCCGCAGAGCGTCGAGCTGCGCAGCCGGTCCGATGATGACATATCGAAGCCCAAGGCTCTGTATTAAGAGGCGGCCGTGCACCCCAGCCACGCAGCGCCGGCCTCTCTGTGACCTGCAGACCGGCGCCCCGGAGCTGTCTTCACAGAAATATCAATTTCAAGAAAGAACCGGACGAACTCCTACTACAAACAGCACAGCACAGCGCAGCACAGCGCTACATCACCAAAGAGCGCCCACCACCAGGGGCGTTGTCTCGTGAGAGGGCACTCCAGCACCGGGGCATAGTTAAAAATGCTGTCCATTTTGTTTTAGGTAGATAGGGGGGCTTTTCAGCATGACATATAATATAACATTACATAACATATTTATTCAGGCTCTTTCTCGCCTGTGTTATGGTGTGGTATACAAGTGGTATAACTTCCATGGGGGCTCAAGCATAGCATCTCCTGGGTGCGTTGAGTGTTATACAAATACACATAACAGAACAGAACATATAACATAACACATACAATAGCATAAGAGAACGGAACAGAACATATACCGTGACATATAGCACAATATTTAAACAAAAGATGCCTGCTGTTTGGCTCGGGCCTTTAATGCTGGAGCAGGACTTTAATGGCTATAATATAACATAACATAGCATTACATATAACATAGCATGACATAACAGAACAGAACATATAACATGACATATAATTTAGCATAACATAACAATATAAGGACAGAGCGGCCACGTGGCTCTCTTTATAAGTGACTCATCAGCTAGTTTGGGCTTTGAATTCAGAGGGTCCGATTCACAAAGGGACTTACGACTCTAGCAGCACGAGTGTCGAGTCCGCACTCATAACTTTATGAGTCGTAAATCCCTTTGTGAATTGGGCCATGAAACTTGTAGTTTAACGCATCCCATTGTAAAGACGGGACTACAAGTCCCAGAAAGCACACTGCTTTTGAGCACATAGCCAGGATTCAGTGATGATGGCAAGGCTAGCAGGGGTTATTTTGCTCTTGCTTAGGTTTGTTGGACATGCTGTATTGTTCGCAGATGCATGCACAGTTCTACTTTTGTGTTTTTTTGTTATTTGTGCTACTCAGGAATGGATGTTGCACAATAATATACAATCTCTCCAGTCCACTGCTGCGCAATGTAGTCTTAGCATAATATTAATAAATCCTTGATTTTGCACCAATGTTTTGATGTGATTTTACTTCCTTCACTCTCCTTTTCTCATTTGTTTATTGTAGTGAAAATAACCCCTGTGAGCTCATTTTTCAGTAGAAAAACATGAATTTCCCTTTCCTCACAAAATATATGACCATTTCGTCATGGGTTGCAAATCGCTCCCAAGCCAGTTAAGCGTTTCTTTGTAACTTACTTCTCATTAAATGGCTGAAATTAATTAAACAGACACCTTCTTCTGACCCTATTCTCCCCCACAACATCTGCATGACTTGTAGATGATAAATGTTTATGTTTTGCCTCCAGGGAGCATTTAGCACCCTGTGACTCTCTAATTGCCTCCCTTTCCTCCTGGGTGGCTTTAGTAGTGTACTTCTGTGGTGGATTGGGCCGTAAAGCACTAAAGTCAGAAGGTAAAATCTTTGACCAGGACAAACCTAGTTGGTGTATCTGACACACGCTCCGCGGCAGTCCGCATCGAATCGTGCCGGGGTCCTGTTCTGCCATGACCACTCGCCATCATTGGCACTTTGTGCTTCCTGATGCTATTTGTATTTAAACATTTTAAAATTCATATATCCGGTTCCACCTAATGGATTTTTTGCATTTTTGGTGTCAATGTGTTTATTAAATGTGACTCTTTTTTTCCAATTAATTTTGAGATGTTTATTTTGCATTTCGACTTCATTACTGCTTTAGAGCTGCATGAACACTTGGCATACCGCCTCTATGTGAAGCCGTCTGCTCTGGGTCTTGGGTACCAGGAGGTTGAGCCCAGGTTTATTTAGTAGGTCCTCCTGACCAGGACTGCGGTTGTTATCTGAGGTGTGCACTCAGAAACCTCCACTAAAAACCCAATTCCTCACAAAGGCTGTGTCTCACTATCTTAACACAGTCTAGTTATGACATCAATAAGGACTTGATATGTGTGAGAGCCTGCAGCCCCTGGATGAAAAGCCGCCAGTAGTTTCCTTATTACAGTGGGCCTGAGACGTCTCTACCCGTCATCAGACCCAGGCTGTCGAGGACGCCAGCTGCCACGCAAACAATCACAGATATGATTACTTGTCCGGCTTCGTTTTCCTGGAACTTTCATACCTGATGATAAGAAGACATTGGTGGCAGTATGCTTTTCCATCACAAAGTGCATGCGTCTATCAGTGGCAAACCACACATTTTAATTAGGGCTCTCGGTTTTATGGTATTTATTTTTTTACATTTCCGTCTGTATTTATCCATATTTTTTTTTGTCCTTTTTATCTGTATTTATCCATATTTATTTTGGGTTTTTTGAAAAAATAAAGCTGAAATTGGTATGTTTCCACATTTATTTAATTGATCTATATGTACTCATGATTGAATGCCTGCCAAGTTTCAGAAGATAAATCAATGCACTTATATGAAAATATGCAAATTTTAGTACCAACCATGTGCATATCTACTGCTGTTTAGGCCTCTTTACAACAATTCCTTTCTTTTTTAACCACTTACCCATCAATCCACACAGCTATTGATTGGCCTGGCAGTCATGCCAGAGAGTATTTTGATGAAAAAAACAACACTGGGTGTGGGCTTCCCATAGTAAGGCCAAGCCTCTTTATCACTAAGCAACAAAACAAAAGTCAGTACTGCAACTTCTATTTAAAGACCAACTTGAGTTTCTACGTGCAAAGAGTTATTCTGACAAATAGTCCAAACTCGCACTTAGTTTCTTTGCGCGTAGAAACTCAAGTTGGTCTTTAAATAGAAGTTGCAGTACTGGCTTTTGTTTTATTGCTTAGAGAGTATTTTTAATCACTTTTATCCACATTTAAAAGTAAATACAGACAGGAAAAGAAATGCTTTTCAGTCTGTGTTTATCTGTAAAAACCAGTAAAAACGGAAAACAGGGAGCCTTAATATAAATCCACAAAACTGACTTTTACAATTTCCCAAACAATTCCTTGCTTTGGAGGTTTCTTTATACATGCCAATAAGTTGTGAAGATTGCCACCATGACACAGTGCCCCTTCCAGCCCTATCATCTCACCCAAATTGCAACTGCTGTGTGGGCCGACTCGCTATCGACAAAAAACGTCTTTCCTTAAATATGGTAGTCTGGTGCCATCTGCTCCGGTTAATTCACAGACTTTACACCAGAGTCTAAATTATCCCAGAACTCTTGGTGATGTACAATAGCCTTGTAATTTACTCTCTGATTACTTTGTCTCATAGGTGAGTGGGTCCCAAATTTTGTAGAAACACAACTCACTTTTTAGAACAACAAACGTTTGCGACCCACCTGGCTTTAATGGACATGAGGCGAGCGATTTCTTTAATGTAACTCAAGCATGATGTGGTAGCACACTGTCATTTACAGACAGTTCCTTTTCCATTGAAATGGCCACTAAATTTGCATAGACATGCAGTTTTACTGATACAACTATATACGCACATGATAATGTGTGGAAATCGAGTTTCAATGAATAGTTATCCTTTGTTTATCACCGAGTGAAGTATCTTGATTTTGTTTCAGTCATGTTAAAATCTTTGTTTCCAGCACATTTCAGAATTACAAACAAATGTGCTTGAATTTTTTCTTTTTCTAACTGTTGAATCTGTACAGTCCATTTACAGGTATATACATTTTTCTGTGTTACAAAACGGATTGTCACATCATTCTCTTTTCTTTTCTTTCTCTGGCCTCAAAGTGAGAGGTGTTTGTATACACCACCCCAGGTGAAAACAGCAGCAATTTGTCAAAAGACAGAGCCTGACACTTGACCTTTGTCTTTGAAGTGCAGCAAATGTGGCACGATAAATACAGCTTTTTTTATAATCAATTTTATTGCAAGTTTTGCAGCAAGACACATAGTATCCGAAAGCGAATACTGCGTGTGAGCAGTAACATTGTGGGAACCGACATCAGTATAGTAACACACCATCGAAATCATATTGACAGTCAATAATGATGACACAATTTCCCCCATATTCCGTAATGCTTCTGAGGACAGCCATGATCCACAAAAAACGACTTTTCCTGATGCGCACACCAGTCCACCCCCTTACGCCAGCAACCGATGGTCAGTGGTGCCCGCTGTTTCCAGACACAAGCTAAAACCCTCTTGGTGACCAAACAGGCCACCCCAAGCAGGCCCACTCTGCCCGTGGGCCCCCAAAGTCCTCCACCAGTACATTACGGCGGTGAGTTCCACAGTGCGGCCCAAGACAGAAGAAAGCATTCGACCTACTATATCCCAGTAGGGCCTCAACACTGGACATATGGAAGAAATCTGCGGCCGGAGCGCACATCTGTCGTCCGCGACTAGAGCATTGGTAGATGAGCGCTGCAAACGGTGGTAGGGGGGTGAGGTATGTTGCGTGTAGATAATTGAATTGAACCATATGCAGATGCACTGAAATTGCCAGCTTTCAGGGTGCCATACAGGCCACCCTCCATTTATCATCATCCAGGTGTCCCACCCAAACCTTCCATCCCTGCTTAGTGCGTTCAAGGCATTCAGGGGTATGGATGACCAGCGAATGATAAATCTTTGAGATGGCTCTTACCCAGACTCCCAAAGAAAATCATCGCCTCTAGCAGACTATATTCAGGTAGTCATGTGCCTGAGAGAGAGTGGAGTTCAGGGCGCGGCAAAGTTGAAGATAACGAAAAAGCTGAGAGTGAGAAAGGGAGTACCAGGACTTCAGATCCTGAAACGTCTCGAGGTAGCCCCTCTATAGCCATCTCCCAGGTAGGAGATTCCAATCCGGTCTAAAGGGGCGAAGCCTTCAGAGTTTAGGGCTGACACAGCCATGTTCCTCACCAAAAAGGGGTCATTTTAGAGAGTCGATGGTCCCAGCTGATGAGTTAGACGGTTTCTAGCGGATAAGAGACACCAGTGTATAGGAGGTCAGTGTGGCGGGCAGACAAGCCCCATACATGAGAACGAGTAGACCATCCAAGCTCAGCAAATGTATTTCCAACCAATAGGATGGTTTGTCCCACCCACCCGTGAACCATTCATTTATCGTACCAAGTAAGCTGCAAGATAATAAAGGTATATGTCTGATAAACCTAGACCCTCATCAAAGGGGGAGTTGCGAAGTGTCTGGAATGCCACTCTGTGCCTACCACCCACGCACACAAACTTGGCGATTCTGGCATTCAGAGAGTGAAACCATTTGCGAGGGATGGGATAGGGGAAGTTACTTAGGACATATAAGGAGTGCAGTAGACACACCATCTTAAAGAGGGTGGTAAGCCCCATAGGATTCAATGGAAGAGCCACCTAGTGGTCCAGGTCACGCGCGAACATGTGGGCCAGCCAACGAAAGTTAAGATTCCAAGCCAGGTCTAGGAGGGGAGACATGTGAATGTCTAAATATTTAAATGAATAATGCCAGATGGGAATGTTGAGGAACCCGATCTGACCCTGGGCATCTCCCCTCACCTCCACTAGGCAGGACTTTAACTTGTTAATTCGGATGCTTGATGCCTCGCCGTTTAACCAAAGGAGTGACAGGCATTGGGAACCAGAACACTGCTTATCCTTCAAAAGCAAAAGAATATAATCTGCGTATAACGCCATGCGGTCCTCAAAGCCACTCTCCCAAAGCCAACTCCAGATTTGCGCATTACAGCGGATACGTTATTCCAGAGGTTCTATCACCAGGGCTACTAGCAGTTGAGAAGCAGACAGCTCTGGCGTGTGCCGGGTTCAATGGGAAATAAGGAAGAAAAGACCCAGTTTACGCAGACCCGAGCGGCTGGGGTGTTGGAGAGAAGCCGCACCATGTGGCGGATCACTGCCCCCAATCCAGCCCGCTGTAGGACTGCGTCCAGAAAATCCCATAATACGGTGTCAAGGGCCTTAGCAATGTCGATTAACTGGAGAGCCAATGAGCCCTCAATGTCTTGCGAACAAAAGAAAGTGTCATCGACCCTTCTGACACAGCAACTCGTGCTGTGACCCAGCATGAATCTGCATTGATCTGGATGAATCAGGTGTGGGAAGGCCTGCGCCAGCCGCGTCGCTAGAACGTATGCAAAAATCTTAATATCATTGTTAATGAGGAAGATCGGGTGGTAAGTCGAACATCGTTCCTGAGGAAGGCCCTCCTTTGGTAGGACTATGATTGTGGCACAGGCTAGATTTGGTGGAAAGGACCCACACCGCATAGCGGCTGTATAGAGATTGAAAAGATGGGGGCATAGAATTTCCTGGAAGCACTTATAATACTTAACTGGATACCAGTCGGGTTGGCTGTCTTCCCGGATTGCAGTGATATCACCGCACAATGCACCTCCTGAAGCTGTAGGTCTTGATCTAGTTCCTGGGCTAAGGCGCTCGGTATGGACGGCAGCGGTATGTCATTCAGAAGCGGATTCGATACTTCTCTGAGTGGCTGTGGGTGTAGTAAATGCAAAACCTGATAGAAATCAGCAAAGGTCTTGGCTATAGCGGGTGATTCCTCCAGGAGGCATCCCAATGAGTCTCGAATCACCAGGACGACCCTATTGGAGACGCCAAGGGGCACCAATGTAGGAACCTGGCTCTGTATATACTATACCCAAGTAAGGTACTGTGTGCACAGAGTCCAGTGGAACCCCAAAGGTAGGCAGAGGTAAAAGCAGATAATACCTATTTAAGGTAGTGTGAGCAAGCAGAAAGGCTTTATCAAAGCATAGTGTTAAGCATTTATTGTACACACTATGGCAAGGAATGATGTCACACTCTCAAAGAATGAATTCAGAACAATGTGTTTGTATAAAAATATGATTTTGTTATTTTATTT
The DNA here is from genome assembly GCF_964263255.1 of Lissotriton vulgaris. Classification (NCBI taxonomy): domain Eukaryota; kingdom Metazoa; phylum Chordata; class Amphibia; order Caudata; family Salamandridae; genus Lissotriton; species Lissotriton vulgaris. Next base: position 62,001 of record NW_028245186.1, on the reverse strand, counting down.
TTAGAACCAGGCCTGGTGCAAGTAAGTGAAATAATATTTTGCAGGTATATTGCAGTTGAAATACAATTGAAATGTAGTTGGGTGCAACTGCTTTGTTTACAGGTAACTCTAACAAAAGAGAGGGACCCAAAATCCAAAGGGGTAGGGTACTAAAAGGCAGATTGTCAAAGAAAGTTTTCCCCTTTGGGCGAACTTACAAATAGCCAACACTTATATCCACATTATTCCATACAACATTAAATTGAGCAGCAAATACGGAGCAAAAATGATAATGATAATAATAAGTTCATAAAAGGTGCACAGTTTATTTCAATATATTAAAAAACATAATATGCAATATTATATCAATAAAAATACAATTATACACATAATTCTTCTACACACAGTGGGACAAAAACAAGGAAAATAGTTCCAATTAAAATGAGGTGAGTACATTAGCCAAAGAACATAATCAAACTCCAAATCATATATTATTTTCGTAATTGGAGTAGTTGATTCCAATGACTTAATGTGTCACAACTCAGGATTGCATCGACGCGTTTCGGTTTGGCACTTATGTTTAAAGCCAACACCTTCTTCAGGATTAAAAATCAATTCCCACTAATAATATAAACCATCTCTTGGCGGTTCGAACAGGGACCTTAGGCCTTCAAGATTTGTCCACGATACCATATAATGGTTATCTATTTCAGGTTTGAGGATCCCGTAGATTCAAGATTGTAGAAATATGAGGTAATAAATGAATGTATTCCTCAGTTATCTGGATGTTTTATCCTGATTATGAGCACGAAATTACGCTTCAAACAGAAGTTTGCAGATTTTAAAGAAAATCCGTCGGATTAAAAGCTAATCACCATCCCAATGCACAGCTAGACTGCCCGCAGTCTGCTTCTTTCGCATAGATCGGCCAAAATGGGTCCAACGCCTCTCGCCGTAAGTAGGCAGTGGGTTGCAGGCATGGCACACAGGAATGTGTGCCATGTCGACTCTTCTCTTTTTTGTGCATCAAAACAGGCAGACTGCAATGGCAGTGTGTGTGTGTGTTAAGATACAGGACCTCTATGGGAGGCACAATATGTGCTGCAGCCTTTAGAGGCCTTAACCTGGTGCCTTTGGTACCCATGGTACCTTTTACAAGGGATTTACATGTGGCCAGAGAGGTGCCAATTGGGGGTACAAAAGGTACAGTTTTGGGAAAGAACACAGGCACGAGGAACCTGATTGGCAGGCACCCAGGGCAAATCAAGTCAAAGTCAGAAATCTGGCAAAAAGTGGGGGGGGGGGTTACTGCAACAGAAACCCAGCTTCCTAGCAAACCAGTACAGTAATTTGTCTGATTTGTCAACGGATGCGTTTACATTCTGCAGGGAAGCCAACCAGCATTGCTTGGCCTCCTCAAGGGAGACCTGCTGCAGTTCCGTGTGAGCTATGGCCAAAAGATGATGAGCGTCATCAGTGTTACAGCAATGCAAAGAAGCCTCCAGGTGTAGTATTTGATCTTCAAGCTCGGTCACCGGCAACAGGCGCACCTCGGCTTGGAGGACGTACCCCCTAAGGTGGCCTCACAACAAAGGGTTACGGGCTGCCCACAGCATCGCTGCTGAGGAAACTAAGCCTAAATTAAGTTAAAAAAACAACCCTAGTTCCTCCTCCACAAAGCAGCACACTCAGTACTTTGTAAATGCCAAGCACTAAATCTCCAAGCGGGTGCAGGACATCCGGCTGGAGCCCCCAAGACAACACATGTGGACCATGCTCGGAAATTCCATGTGGGAGAATGTGGAGGACCGCCGCCTGCAGCCACAGCAGGTCTATGCAGGAATTTGTGGCATGCGCCGCCTAGCGGTGAGTGTAATCGTGCAGAGTAGGATGCCAAGAGCACCACCCATCACAGAGGCCAACAGAATCAGTCCAAGAAGAGAGACAGACCGACTAAGTGCACCTGCCAGGGTATGAGGCGGTGGAAACATCAAACTCAGTGTTGGGGACTGTATTGAAGTCACCTCCAACCACCGATACCCCTTGAGGGAGAGTCAAAAGAAAGGACTACAGTTTGGAGAGTATTGCAACAGGGGCAGAGGTACGTAGCATGATACAAAGTTCTCTTGCCAAGCCTCCATGCAGCCTTCGACACCCATGTAGCACCCTTTTGAGTCCATGTGCTGCCCAGTATTTGCCAAGGGGAAGGACTTGTGTATCAGGACAGCAACCCCTCTCAAGCCACGGACAAAGCCAGTATGGTAAATCCTGTGTATCCAAAACGGCCTAAGAAAGAAGAGTGCCTACCTAATAAGTGAGTCTCCTGTAAGAGAACGGCCACCGGCTTATGCCGCCTAATATACCCTAGGACTGCTGAACGCTTAATCTGGTCCAGCAGGCCGTTAAAGTTCCAGGAGAGAACCATTAATTTGTCGAGGGCATGGCATGCGCAGAGAACAGTAGGTGGTCCATGCCGAAGAGCAGAAACTAATGTGACAACCTGAGGGCATACAGTATGAAGCCATACAGGTTTAAAAATAATTGTGTTTGTGTCTGCCATTAACAATCTGCAAAGGAAAAAACACATTGATAACAGTGAACAAGGCCAGAGGGGCCAATTGAAACAGCTACCCCGCAACATCTCCCACCCCACACTTCACCCCAGGAAGCATCTGTTGCCCAAAACAAATACCCACAACAAGCTAACTCTGGGGGAACGTCTGTGGCATTTAGGTGCCCATGTTAAAGGATAATATGCCTGACAACATGCAACAGCATTGATAAGTACAGTCCTTAGAGGGTGCACAACAGAATGAGCACTGACAGCCACTGATGAACCCCATAAACTGCCAGTCCAGTGGGGGGAAGGTAAAACTGGCCACCGCCTTACCCGGCTTCATTCAGTGACCATCTTATAACCGGAGAGAGCAAGGATGAAGTAATGTGATGGCGGAAGAGTCAGGGTTCTCCAGCATTGAATCTTTCATAGATTCACATAATTGAATCTTCCCCGTCATCATGGTGGGAGTCTCACGGTATTAGAAATATAGCAGTATAAAAGAAAAATTCCATGTAAGCAAATACAAAGGAATTATACTTTGGTAACCCATCACCATCATTATATGGTCCAAAAGTCAGCCAATGAGGTGCCAGCCCTGACATCACACTCACCTACAGAGCCACCTTGCCTCAGATTTCTAATCACACATCGTGTGAGAAGGAGTCTTCCTGAGCTTTGCTCAGTTTTTCTCGCTGTGGTGAACTTTTGACCTTGCTATTCATCTCAGTATTTCTCTGGAAAAGAGTTATTGTTACTTTATTTATTTTGGAAGATGTCTGAGGGCTCTAAGAAGAGGTTATTTAGACCCTGCAGATCTTGTGGGAAGGCTTGATTGTTCTCTGAGGACCCCCACAAAGATTGTTTATATTGCTTATATCCAAAGCATGTTCCTAAGGAGTGTAAGCATTGCAGCACTTTCTCTGGCAACACTCTCAAAGATAGAGAGGCACATTTGCTTCTGTGGTTACAGAAGAAGAAATCCAGAACAGAGTCTGGTTCAGAGGATGAAGAGGCTCACTCTACTCCAAAGAGGAAACTAGAGCCTGCTGTTTCAAAACTGACTCTAAAAAACAAAAGGTCAGTAAAACTAAGGACAAGGTGCCAGTAATACTGCCTCCTGAAGGTGTTCCTGAAAAGTCTTCTTCATCAGTGCCTCACACTCCTCATAAGAAATCTGTGGAGAAAAAGACCCAGTCGACGGCAGCCTCGTCAATGAGAGTGACGATGTCAACAACGGTTACTACGGCGACGACAGTGACGTCGATTAAAGGAGCTTTGACCCTGACGACAGCCTCGTCGACGGCTGTCACGATGACGGCATCGTCGACGACAGCTCCATCGACGATCTCGACGACGACCATCGTCGACGACTTCCTTGTCGACAGTGGTCTTCAAGACGCCAAATATACAAAGCTTGTCGATGACCATTTCACTACAAAAATTTCCACCTTTGACGGGCTTGTCAACGGAAAGAAAAAGGTCCTCAGTCATATCTGATTCAGGAAGATAGGCATCCTGTAGCAAAGTCTCGCCGCTTCCACCATCGCATCTGTTGGAAATGCTGGAATCAGAGGAGGAAGATTCTTTTGGACCTCTGTATAGTCCCTCTCAGCTCAAGGTGAAATACCAAGACACAGATGAGGAAGACTATCAGGATAAGACTGAATATTTACAAGAGGATTTTTCTTTTAAAGATCGTTCTCCATTAAGATCACAGAGGTACAAATCTTTTCTGGACACTTATGAGTACGAGGAAGAGGAGGATAATCCTCCAATGCCCAGAGAAGATACTATATCAGTGCCAATTTTATTGGTCACAGATCTGAGGCTCATGATTAAGGACTATTATAAACATTTTCCGGAAGCAAATGAACCTTTACCTAACACCCCAAGTAAGACGCAGAGTGCACCCGCCGCTGAGAAGGCAGCACCACCACAAGCCTCAGAGAAGACGTGTCCCCCAACAGTGATAGCGATCAGGGATGACTATATAGAGAGCGATGTTGAAGATCAACCGGAAGAAGGAGAGTTGACTCACAAGGAAGTGCCTGTGGGTGACAAATGGGATCCGTATATCGCTCTGTCATCTCCTTCACCTTCACCAGCAAATTCTCCACTGGAGGATATTGGAGGATTCCATGAGTTAATGGAGCGAGCCTCAAAAAGGTTTGATCTTCCTCTTCCGGTGAAACAGGCAGACTGTTTCTTCTACGATTTCAATGATTCGGCTTGAAAGTCAATTCGGACCATCCCATTGGTGAGTTATTTATATGGGAGGAAGGCCTAAAAATTATGAGAAATCCAGCGCTTGTTTCGCCATCAGTCCTGAGAATGGAGAAGAAATATATAGCCCCAGAATCGTCGCCGGCATGTCTGATAGGTCATCCCAGACCGGAATCAGTGGTTATGCAAGCAGCACAGAGACGCTCTAGAAACCCGGCTGCTACATGTTCTGCTCCTCCAGACAAGGAAGGTTGAAAACTAGATAGCACAGGTAAAGGATTTGCGGTTATGGCAGCTGCGTCTATCAAAGCATCAAATACTTTAGCCATAGTAAGCTGGTATGACAGACAAATGTGGTCTGATTCAGCTCTCATTTTCCTGAGGATAAGAAGTAAGAGGCGACACAAATTCTTCAAGGTAGGCCTAGGGCAGCCTCTGAAATGATTGACATAGCCATGGACATTTCATCAGTGGCTTTTAGGCAGATGGCAGGGGCGGTCGCTCTTCGCAGACAGGGCTGGCTCAAAGCCACCACTTTCCATCCGGAAATTCAAGCAAAAATTATTGATATGCCATTCGATGGTGAAAATCTTTTTGGTAAACACGTGGATGATGCTCTTCATGGAATTAAGACTGATACAGACACAGCAAGAGCTTTAGGGATCCTTCAACAACAACGGTTTCAGTCCTTTCGTGGTAGAGGAGCAAGAGGCCATTACCAATAAATGCAGTTGTTTCAATCACACAGGTACCAACCCTACCAACAACAAGGGTATCGACAATATCCTAATTAACAACAGTTTTGATTGACCAATGTGCCTTACCATCAACAGGCAAATAGAAGAAAGACACCAGCAAGAGGAAAATCACAGGACAGTGGAAGGCGGCAGTGACACTCTCAGGGCGCCAACCATCTTGTCAGAAAACAAACCCCATCAGAACCACTATCTCTCTCAGTTTTACCAACGGCTGTCAATAACATCAGACAAATGGGTGTTGGACATTATACATCATGGTCACACCCTAGACTTCATTCAAAAACCACCGGCCCGACCTCCCATTCCCAAGAAACATCAACACCTACACTTACTAAAGAAAGAGATTTGGAATCTCCTTATAAAAGGGTCAATAGAGGAGGTTCCTCAAAATCATCGAGGGAAAGGATTCCACTCACATTTTCTTCCTAATAAAGAAAAAACAAAGTACCAAATGGAGGCAGGTGATGGATCTAAGAGGTTTAAATAAGTATATCAGAAAGCAACTCTTCAGAATGTTATCGCTGCAAGAGTCTTCTAATGCTGAACAGAGGATATTATATGACATCTTTAGATCTATTAGATGCATACTTCCATGTTCCAATACATGTCAAACACAGACGGTAAATGAGATTCAAGGTGGTGGGGCCACTACCAATTTACCAAAAGTATTCACGAAGTGCATGGCGCCAGTGGCAGCATATTTGAGACTACAAGGACACCATGTCTACCTTTATCTAGAAGATAAAAGGTCAGACGTATCATTGCACTCAGAACCAGGGCTCGAGTCGGGGTACCACTCGGGTGGACGGCGTCCCCCCACTTATTTTACCGTGGGGACGCCGTCCCCCCTGCCAAACAGCTGGAATTCACTCTTTGGCCTCTCTGGAACGAGGAGTTCGGCACCTTTCGTTACGTCACTTCCTGTCGTGACATCACGTCCGGTGACAGCATCCCCCTACTTATTTTTTTACCTCTGGTGCCCTGCTCAGAACTCATTAAAGGCTTGCCGCAGGGTATTCGTGACCTTAGGTCTAAAAATAAATGTGGAAAAATCCTCTCTGATATCGTCACCGCCTCTACAGTTTTTAGGGGCAGTGTTGAACACAAGAGAAGCAAAGGTGTATCTGTCAGAAGATCACATTCAGAAAATGTTAAAGCTGAATTCTCGAATTCAAAAAAGAGAGTCAGTTTTGTAGTAGTTTAGCAATAATTAGGTTAAGCATTAGAAGAAGACATTTGGTATTTCAAGACTATCTTGCCTGTTTTACGGAATCCATTTTGTATTTCTGTCGGCCATTTTGTATGCCATGTGCTCTGTCCTACCTTTCTGTCAACTGCTCTTGAAATCTGCCTAGAGACAAGATATGTTTAGTCTCCTCTACTTTGCACATGCTCAGAAGAGCATACAGCTGTCTCCAACTTGTAACTGTCAAGATGTGCCCACCAAAATTAGCTAACTGTCAACCCTTCCCACTTGTTGCTAGCTCTCTGTATGATCTTATATGTGTCTGAAACCAATACTCTGTGCCTTGTACCGCCTTCATTTCAGTCCCTGTGTGGGTATAAAAGGACCAAGCTCCTTCTAGTCAGTGTGCTACCTCATACTATACCGAAGGGTGTTGTGTGAATGTAGTTCCACCTCCTGAGGTTTAATAAACTCTGTCTTTTCTATTCCAGTTTCTGTGCCAACTTCTTACTATTGGTCTAAGGACTCTGAGCAGAGAAGGGCGTTCCTGCACTAGTAGGCCTGGCTGAAGCTTGCTACTACAAATTGGCGCGTCCAACGTGGGGCTCATCGGCGACTCGGATGCCCGAAGGACTGGTCGAGACGAAGGATTGGAATCTCGCTTTGGACGTGATCACTGCCGGAGGAGACCAGAGTCTTGGCATCCACGGCGTTTTACCTTTCTTTCTCATCTGACCATCCAGGTGGTGCCAATCCTCGACTGAGATCTCTTCTGTTTTATTTGCCGTGCAGTGACCATTTGGTCCATTTTGAGAACTTGGCAGTAGGAACCTGGACACCATTTGATTGGTAAGAGCTGTTTTGCGCCACTTGCTGTAACTTTGAAGCCTTGGATTGGTAAGGTAGTTTTAGAAATACTTACTGTGGCATTTTTGATATGTATTAGCCAAATATTGAGTTAGTCCTATGAATATGAAAATTATATACATGTTGCAATACATATAGGAAGGTAATGAGGAGATTTTTCTCTAGTCCTAAGAATATAGGAACGGCGCAACGTACGAAGAGTACTTTAAGTGCTACTTTTTTATAATACTGCATATTTTGCACTATTTTCGGCATGCCTGTTTCCAGCACACTTCGTAAGATGTGTTGCTTTTGTAATGGTACCAATTTGAGACTTGATGAAGCACAACCAGCCCCCCCGGAGGGGATGCCTAATAGGGATATATATATTAAATATGGTATTTCGTCCATAATGTACAGCACATTGTGGAATAAATACACCACAAAGATCCTGAGTTGCGTTGGCCTATGCACGGGTCATTTCATTTGCAAAAGATTCAGTATGTGGAGCAACGGATGTTCAAGCGAAAGGCTAGGCAAGATATGTTTGACTGTGTGTGAAAGTGGGAGAAAGAAGTGCGTGAGCGAATGAAGCGTGAACTGGCTTTGATTGAAAAAGAACAGCGTAAAAGTGTGCATGCGAAAGCTTTAGAAATGAAAAATAAATTGATGAGAGAAACTAAAGAAAGGGAAGATAGGGAGCGTCAGTTACAGGTAAATGGCCAGTATGCTATTCGTAGGCCTCTCTATCCTATTCTTAATAAACCCCAAGATGATTCTCTCTTATTAGATCGTTGTCCACCTCCATATACTCTTCCCTCTGCTCCTGATGAGTCAGATGAGGACTCTCCTACAGATCAGGATAAAGCCTAAGACACTCGCTTGATGTTAACTACCGTTCTTCTGAGTTTAGATCCGGGGCGCGGAAAGCTGATCGTAGTACTATCATTGCTTCTGAACTTCTAGATACTATTAAGAATTGGTCGGAAAGGGAACAAAAATATTTCACAGAGATATTTGCTGGAGAGGTTCTTGAGCGATTTAGGAAATATTCGGTGGAAGTAGAGCCAGATGATATAGCAGCTGATTGTAAGCAATTACGTGAAGGTTCTTTTGTTTTCTCCCAGGTGGCTGACATGATCAGACGCTTGCTTAAACTACGTGATGAAGCAGTCCGTTTGCGGGAGGAGAAAAAGGCAGCAGAAGCAGCTGCACATACATCTCAAATCAACATGGCACGAGCTCCGACGCCCGACACAGATAAGAATGTTCTAAATGTGAAACCCATGCGGGAAGCCACACCTTTATATGTTCCTCCTAAAGGAACAGGTACAATTGATGATAAGACTTCTATTGACGCAAAAGGGGGTTTTATTTATAATTGGATTACACTCCTTGGAATAGAGCAGATGTCATGGTTTTTAAAAATGCATTGCCTGATCCACAAAAGAATCCGACAGCTTTTTATGAAGAAATTGAGGATGCCATAAGCTCTTGTACTATGACTTTGTCTGACATTGATTTGTTTTTTGGATTAATATTACCGCCTGATATGTGGAGAACTGTGCGTAAAGTTGATGATCGTGCGGTATTTGGAGCCTTGTGGGCAGATATAGAACAATCAGATAAAGATAGAGAACCTGCACAAAAACTGTATCTGCAAATTTTAGATCTTCCAGCAGCTATATCGGTTACATTAAAGACAATTATTCCCCCTTAAAAGATAGATTGGACTATGTTAGCGTCTTGCAGGCAAAAACTAGATGAATCAGTTTCAGATTTTTTCACACGCTTTAAGAAGCATTCCACGATTGTAGTGGCCAGTCATTGAAAGATGACACGGGTAGGCATCTGTTTGTCAATAAATATGTCACAAACTTTTTGCCAGAAATAGATAGTCGCCTAAAGGCCAGCGAAAGTTCATGGACTACCTCCTCTCTCGCTTCTCTCCTAACTATGGCTCAGTATTATGAACAACAAGAATTAGAAGTGAAAAGTAAGGAGGATAAAAAATCTAAAGATTTGAAAGCAAAGGTTATGATGGCTCAAGCTTATGGCCCACCTTCCAGAGTTAATTATAGAGGTGGACGTGGATCTTATGGTTCGTCTTTTCCTCCCTATCCTCGAGTAGATTTGTCTGTTGATCAGTGTGCGTATTATAGACAATTCGGACATTGGATTTCTAACTGTCCAGTGCTACGTGCTCAGCAGGGTTCACGTGGTCGGGGACAAATGTGAAATCGGGCAGGATATTCAGGGCCTAGAGGAAACACAAATGATCGTGCTAGGTTTGACGCTAATACACGTGGACAAGAGGGGGCTAATACTTTTGACAGAGGTAATCAATATCAAATGTCTGACTATGAACCGTCTAATTTGCAAGATTCTGCTTTTGCATAGGATTGCCTAGGATGGGGTAAGGAATCAGTTGAAGTTCCAGTAGATCAGAGGGCTCCCTATGTTACAGTACATGTTTTGGGTTCTACTGATCAGTTTCTGGTTGATACAGGAGCTACTCGTAGCGCCTTGTCTAAACACTTGATCCAAGGGCTCCCCTGTCTGGCTTAACTATTACATCAATAGGTTTCGATGGAACATCCACCCTTAGCCCATTGTCACAACCACTTGCACTCCATGATGATAAGTTTACTGCTCCATGTCAATTTTTGCTTTCTACAAATACACCAGACAATATTGTGGGTCTTGACATGCTCAAATATTTCAGGGCCACGATACGATGTTCTCCGGAAGGAGTACGGGTTATTTTAAATGACAACCACCCCATGATTGAGAGATCTTGTATTGTTAAAGAGGACATTGCCCTAGCTTCCCTTCCTAGTAATTTGTGGGTTACTTCAGATGCCGATGTAGGACAAATGGTTATTCCACAAGTGCATTTTAGTGTCAAGGAGGGTGCTATATTGCCGAGATTGCCTCAGTATAACATTTTCTCGAGAAGGAGAAGAAGCACTTACACACATTGTGCAAAACCTGATTCTCCCCATTTTGAAAAAAGATACTGACACTAAGATTTATAGATTTATCATTGATTTGAGAGAAGTCAACAAGATTGTAGTACCACAGTACCCTGTGGTGTCTTAACATAACTACATTGCTTACCCTGGTCCCTCCAACAGCAACTACATTTTCAGTAGTGGATTTGAAGAACGCGTTCTTCTCGATTCCTATTCATCCTGATAGCCGATATTTGTTCGGTTTCACTTTAAATAACAGATCATACAGATTTTGTAGAGTTCCTCAAGGGTACACTGAGAGTCCGAGTATCTATAGTCAAGCCTTGAAAAGACAACTCGATTCCTTTACTTTGTCTGAAGGAGTGGCTCTCATACAATATGTCGATGACATATTGTTGGCAGCCGATACACCTGAGCAGTGTGAAAAATTTACTCTGTCTTTACTTTCTTTCCTTGCTACACACAACCATAAAGTATCACGTAAGAAATTGCAATATTGTAGACCGAAGGTGACCTATTTAGGTCATCTTCTGTCTAAGGAGTGACGCGCATTGACACCAGATCGCATTCAAGCAATTTTAGACACTCCAGTACCTTCCACACAGAAAGATGTCTGTGCATTTATTGGTTTGATTTCGTTTTGTAGGCAATGGATATTGGGCTAAGAACACTCCGATCCCCCTTCCATGGACAGAAGAATGCCAAAATGCTTTTCGTCAGTTAAGACAAGCTCTTTGCTCTGCACCAGTGTTAGGCACTTAAGATTACACTAAAGTTTTTACACTCTATGTACACGAGAAAGATGGATGTGCATTGTCAGTTTTAGTACAGGCACACGGTGACAAGCAGCGCCCCTGTGCATATTTTTCTGTAGTTCTTGATCCTGTTGCTCGTGCGTTGCCTGTGTCTGTATGTCAAAGTGAAGGGATAGTTTTGTCACACAAACTGTTGGTGCTAGTACCCCATGCAGAAGATGCCCTTTTGAATCAGACTAGAACGCAACATTTAACTAGTGCTCACTTGACAGGATATGAATTGACACTGTTAGCACTTCATATTACATTGAAGAGGTGTGCTACACTAAACCCAGCCACTTTGTTGCCATATCCTGTGACTCAGTCCCAGTCAAAGGAACCTCATGATTGTATATTTCTTACTGAGGAACAGACAAAGGGTTGCATCGATTTGCAAGATATGCCCCTTCCAGATGTAGATGGGGAACTGTGGGTTGATGGGTCTTGTTTGAAGTAACCAGATGGCAAGACCTCAGCCGCAGATGCAATCACCACGCTTGAGACAGTAGTGGAAACAGCTTGCATACCTCAGAAGTCGGCTCAAGCAGATGAACTAATAGCTTTGACACGAGCGTGTGAACTTAGTACTGACTTATGTGTGAACATTTACAAGGACAGTCGCTATGCTTTTGGAGTGGCCCATGATTTTGGCCTACTTTGGAAGGAAAGAGGCTTTCTTACTTCCCACGGGATGCAGATAATGCATGGAGAACTAGTACATAACCTTTTGACTGCACTGACATATACAAAAAAGATAGCGATTGTAAAGTTTAGCGCACACAAGAAGATCACTGACAAAATAGGACAAGGAAATGCCTTTACAGATCGTGTAGCTCGTGAAACTGCGATGCAACGAAGCACTACTTCCATGTACGTAGTGAAATCTCAAGCTGAACGATGGCATGATGTTAGAGAGGAGGTACTAGATGTACAGACATCTGCCTCTGTAGCAGAACTTGAGCAATGGTCCAAAGAAGGAATATTGGACGATGAGGGTTGTTGGCTCAACAAAGACATGGATAAGTGGAAGTTACCTGCAGCCTATTTACAACCTATGGTTCAAATGGCGTATGGGCTGGCACATGTTGGAGCTCTAGCGATAACGAAACTACTTACACGAGTCTGGGAGCATCCTGAGATTGCCAGCACAGCTAAGAGAGTAGTACAGTCCTGTTTGATCTGTTGGCAGTACAATCCTGGAAAAGGGACACAAACTCCTACAGGAGGGTTTGCTACACCAACCGCACCTTTTGAAGTTTTGCAGATGGATTACATCCAGCTTGAACGCTGTAATGATCTAAAATATGTCCTAGTGGTGGTATGTGTCTTCAGTAAATGGATAGAGGCATACCCTACAAAGGATAATACTGCTCTTACCACAGCAAAGGTGCTTCTGAAGGAATTTTTTCCTAGGTATAGTGTTTCTAAAATTTTATGAGTGACAACGGACCTCATTTTATTGGACAAGTTGTTGATTATGTCATGAAAGGATCAAACGGAAGTTCCATGCAGTCTTCCACCCACAATCAGCAGGATTGGTGGAAAGGTATAATGCTACTTTAAAATTGAAGCTGGCGAAAATAGTGACTTCTACGTGCCTAAAGTGGCCGGATGCATTGCCTTTGGCACTGTTATCCATAAAATCAGTACCAAACTCATGATCAGGTCTTACACCTTACAAGGTGGTATTTGGAAGACCAATGAACATTTGGGGAGTTCCTCAGCCATACCCTATACATCAGAGTTCTTCAATCTGTGGGGCGCGCCCCCCTGGGGGGCGCGCCACCGTCTCAGGGAGGGCGCGTAGTCCGCCGTAAATATCACCTTTGTTTAAAGAAACAGTCGGCAGAGTGAAGCTGCAGGGGCCCGAAGAAGGGGTGAAAACGATTAAAGCCTTATTAACAATACGAGATTTCTCTTTCAGCCATATAATCGCCGTAAAGGGACTAAGCACAGGTGTAAATGAAACGTAATTATTGTGGGAGGGTGCAGCACTGATAAAGAGTTTAAACTGCCCTTCTGAAGACAAAGGTGAACCATATGGTTGGAGAGGGGATAGAGCCGCTTATATATCTGAAAACAAATGTGTGCAGGGGCCTCTGTTCATCTCTGCAGCGTGCGGGCTCTGTTTCACATCAAAATGCAAGTAATCTCATAACGTGTTGCAGAGTCCTCCTAGGGACACGTTGAGCAGATCTTTCCTGAGAAGTTTGCATGGAGTGCAGGTTTCAGCTTTAGGCCGAATTTCACTGCGCATCTTTATTTTTCTTGTTTTGTTTAATTTGTGCAGGCCTGCTTGGCAACACCCCTGACAGTTATTTTTTTTTCTTGTGCCTCAGTCATGATCATCTTCAGAGCTGCCGCCTGTCTGCCCTGTAACAGCTGAGAACTGTACATTACATAGCAGTATGTCTTCTCACTGACAGTAAGCTGTGTTAGTAGTTGCTTGCACTAACCTGTTTTGGGTCAGGTGACTGTGAGAGCCACTGTGGTGCTTGCCAACGTAACTTTTCAGCGCGCAAAGCAACACAGAGTCAGAAGAGCATGCCGGGTAGCTCTGTGTGACAGGCTGCAACTGGTGTGATGGGGCCACCAGCGGAGCTTGGCAGGCAGTGGGCAATATTCAGGACCGGGGTGCACTGCTCAGTAATACAGCTTGTGGTTTATGATGTGACTCGTCTTAGAGTTCCTTGTTGCTCACATGGGTGTCATTTCTGTTATGTATGTTTCCCTCGTCTTCACTGCTTGAGTTTGCCTGCGAGAAATTGTCACTCATAGTCCTTGAAATGTCACTCATAATTACACTGAAATTAAGAAAATGTCACACATAGCAATCTGAAACCTTGGCAGCTTTGTTTGGGGGGGGGGGTTATCCTGGTTAATTCCTACAGCTGAAATGCTTTAGCTGCAGTGGGAGGCAAGGGGCCCCCTTTTCTAAAACTGAAAGCAACTATTTTGCAACTATTTACTGCAAGTGTCTGGGAATGTACCCTGCATTCAGACAACTTGCTCCTCATTCTCGCCCTTCACATTCATGCTCACCCTGCACTCACAGCGATAACAATTCCCTCATACTGACCCCATGCACTCACACCATTCACCCTGCACTCAGTGGTCACGCTGCTCTCACAATGCACTTCCGCGGTTTTCCCTATACCTCAACCTGCAGCCACACAAGCACACTACCCACCCTGCACTCATGTGACACTTCACTCACCTGTCCCCCTCACTGCTCAATCTGCAATCTCACTTAAACAAGCCCATCACTAACCATGCATTCATTAGTCCTACTCTGCACTAACACCCTGCAGTCACTCCACGTACCCTACTCTAACACTGTTGCATACCTCACTGTGCACTCACCCTAGCACTCCTGCCACCCTCACAGCACAGAGGGTTAATGTGCCTGCTACAAAGGAGGTGTACCATGCAGATCAAAGAACTGAGGGGCATATGTTCAAGGAAGTTGCGGAGTGAGGCGTTTAGCAGTCATGGGTTAAAGCCTCTCTCCGCCACTTCAGAAACGGAAGGCTGCACCATATTTACAACAATATGGTGCAGCCTTGCGTTTCCCCTTAGCAGTGTAGTGCCAACGCAGACACCATTGCACCATAGTTCAAGGGTGTCTGGGTGCAGGGAAAATATTGTTTATGTTCAGGAGGGGGGACCTTCCTGTACATAAAAAATCTTTAAATGCCATTTGTCTCACTTCCATGTGTGCTGCTTAATGCAGCACACACAGAAATCACAAAATGGATTTTTTTTTAAAGAGTACAAATACAAGGCATTTTGCTTTTTCCATGTGTGCTGCACAAGGCAGCACACATGGATGAATGAAAAATGAGGAGAAATAATGCATTTCTCCTACTTTCACCAGCTTAAGACCAGGTTTTCCCTGTTCTTAATTTTAACGCTGCCTCACTTTTACGCTGCCCTTGTAAATAGGGCGCAACATCAAAATCAGTGCCTGTTGCAGTGAAACGCCCACTGCAACACCCACTGCCCACCATTTCACGCTAAGCATAGTATGAAAGAGGGCTGTATTTACAAGGCAGCGTTAAGCCAAGTTAAGTGGCTTAATTCTGCCGTGTAAATACGGCAATGCCCCTATCACCACCACAACATCGTAAAAAGTGATGGTGTGGTGTCTATAGGTGCTTGTACATATGCCCCTGAGTATGATGAAACTATGAGTAGCACTATAAAAAAAATTATTATATGTTTGCCAGAAAGGTGCTATAGAGAGATGAGGTGCATTGTTGGTGAGTGGTAGTGAGGGAATTCATGGAGAAGGAGGAAACACTCATTGTTTTGAACATTATTTGCCGGATATGGCCCGGGATATGCGGGTGGCGGTCAATTATGTAGTGTACCAGATTCCAGAAATTTCTGTCAGGTGGTGGGGGGGCCCGACATTTACAAAAATTCAGCTGGGGGGGCTCAACCTTCAAAAGTTTGAAGACCTCTGCTATACATGATGTACCTTGTGTTCTATTGAATGATTATTTGGCACAATTAACTGACAGTTTGACCTCTAATCATCAGCAGGTTCGAGAAGCTCTTCCAGACAGATCTACAGGTGAGACCCATGACCTCGGTCCCGGTGTCCAGGTGATGATCAAAGCCTTCAACAGGTCGAACAGCCTGGAGCCGAGGTGGCGAGGTCCGATGTAGGTGCTGTTGGCTACAAGGACAGCAGTTCGAGTGACGAACAGAAAAAACTGGCTCCATACCACACACTGCAAGCGTGTATCGCCCGCCTTGGTGTAACCTGCTGTGCTGATCGGCCATCGAGAGATTCTGGAAACGGAGAGGGGTCAAGCTATCTCATCTGACGAGTCTACGGAAGTCTTCCCGGACCACACGATTTCTGGAACAGCGCGATATAATTTGAGACTGAGGAAAGAATCTGCAGTTTTGAACAAGACTGGTTGAGCTACCCCCTGGGTTTGTGAAACGGAGAGCCAATGAGGCAAGGAGGGGATCAGCCCTGCATTAGGAATCGCTGGAATGAGACACACAATCCCCTAATCCAATCGTTATCCAGCCTCCTTCATGATAACAACCTCCAACAACATTGCACAGAGGAGACTCATTACAAAGAAGCCACACTGGATGCTATCATCTCATAAAGGAAATCAATCACGATCAACCACATCCTTCCCGTCGACTGGTCAGACCACCACATGATCCTCTTTCATATCAATCACCCCATTACCTCACATAAACACCCCCAAGACCCCCCAAATGGACAAGAAACCTCTCTCAAATACCCATGGATATCCTGGATGATCAGTTAAGCTCTCTTTTTCCGGCCAATAAAGCGCACCTTTCCACCAATGAGCTCACCGACTGCTACAACTCCAAGCTAGTGTCCATACTCGACAAACTTGCGCCACTAAAGCTCAAAAGAAGCAGAGTTATCCCTTCCAGAACGTGGTTCAACGCTGACCTCAACGCAGAAAGGAGAACTCTAAGAGCCAAGGAAAGAAAGTGGAGAAACAACCCAACGACCCTCCTTCGTGATCAACTGAAAGCAGCCCGAAGGAAATACAACAACCACATCAAAAACAAAAAATCCAGCTTCTTCCGCGAGGCTCTGGACAAAGCCAAAAATAGACCGAAGGAACTTTACAGCATCATCAGGCAACAAACGTCCAAACCACTGTCTTCTTCTGTGCTAGCGTCCAAAGATCTTTGCGACAATTTCGCCCACTTCTTCAACGAAAAGATCACAAAAATTGAACTTTCACTTGACCCCAATAATTCACACCCCAAGAAGACCAGTTTGGCTGCTCCTCAGGCTCTCTCTCCCGGCTCTCTGAGCACCCCCTGGCTTAGCTTCCGCCCCGTCCCAGACACAGAGATAATCTCGCTGATCTCGTCCTCCAAACCATCAGCTCATATCTCTGACCCCATTCCTCCCTCACTAATCATGAAAATGAAACACTCTCTTGCACCTATATGGGGCAAAATCATAAACAGCTCCCTAAAAAACGGAGTGGTCCCTGACTGCCTAAAAGTTGGGCAAGTTACACCTCTGCTGAAAAAACCAGGTCTTGACTCAACAGACCTGAACAACTTCAGACCAATATCTAACCTCCCTCTACTAGCCAAAACATTGGAACAATGTGTACTCCTGCAACTGACTCACCATCTGGACAACATCAATCTCCTAGACCCCCTCCAGTCTGGCTTCAGACAAGGATGCAGCACAGAAACAGCGATGCTGAATATCATAGACAATATATACACGGATCTCTGGATTCAGACAAATGCTGCCTCCTCATTCTCCTTGACCTTTCTGCAGCATTCAATACGGTGGATCACAAACTCCTCACCAAGGCTCTTCAAGAAAGAGCAGGGCTCGGCGAAGTAGTTCTCAAATGGTTCTCCTCATTCATACACAATCGAACACAAATAATAAAAATCAAGAATTTCACTTCCGAAATCCAACAGGTCAATAAGGGCGTCCCCCAAGGTTCGGTGCTCTCGCCCCAGCTCTTTAACATCTATATGGAACCACTCTCCAAGCTACTCAGAAAAGCCAACATCCGCTTTCACCTCTACGCGGACGATACACAAATATATCTGGAAACTTCCTCTCTCACTGACATACATAGACTAAATGCTGTCCTGAAAGATGTTCAACAATGGCTGACAAACAATCACTTGAAACTGAATCCAGACAAAACTGAGACACTCCTCACATCTCGAACAAGGAAGACAACCCGCAAATCACTGAATGGCTAAAAGCTATCAATGCGCTTAAAGGAAATCTTACTCTAGCCGACTCTGTTAAATCAAACTAAACATGGTAAAACACATCAAGAATGCAGCCAAAGGTGCTTTCTTTAACCTCAGACTGTTGAACATGATCAAACCCTACATTCCTAACAAGGATCTCAAACTGGCCACTCAATCTCTGGTACTGTCAAGGCTAGACTATGGGAACGCAATCCTAACAGGCATCCCGAAATCGAACTTGGCACCGATCAAAACAACACTACATGCTGCAGCTAGAATGATTACCGGCATCAAAAAATTGGATCACATCTCCCCAGCACTCAAGGAACTCAAATGGCTCCCAGTAGAAATGCGTAGTAACTTCAGAACGGCCTGCCTAACACACAAAGCCCTCCATACCGGCAAACCTGAATACCTGGCAAATAAACTCAAAAAAGCAGGCCAAGCCAGGAATCTGAGAAGCTCTAACTCCTTCCTGCTCATCCTACCCAAAACCAGAAAGAAAAGAACAGCGGACTGCTCCTTCACTGGAAACGCCCCCAAAATCTGGAACTCCATCCCTCCGCACATCAGAACTATTCCTTCTTTTGTGGAATTCAAAAGGCAACTCAAATCCTTGTTCCCGATCCGCTCCCTTGGCTGCGGATAACCGGGATCAGCAAGCAACCCCTGAACTATGTGACTACAGTGAATCCCATAACCAAAGAAGCTCGGCAACTCACCCATGTTCCGTTTACAATGTCAATCTTTGAATGCTTATACCTTACATATGTTATGTTCATGTTTATGTTTATGTTATGCTTATGTTTATACAGATTTTTGTCATTCTATTACTGTAAAGCGCTCTGCTACCTCCGGGTCTTGACAGCGCTATAGAAAACTTCCTAAATAAAATAAATAAAATAAATTAGTGTAGTGACACCCGTCTTGGTTCGTGGTGAAGAAATCAGCGGCTACCCAAGGGATAAGAGCTCCAACGATTGTTTTCAACGGGTTCTTAGAAAGATCGAGCATCGCTGTCAATTGAAATGAATAAGAAAATAATTTGTGCTGTAGGGTTTGTTGTTGCCCTGGTGGTTTTGGCAATAACCACTTGGTTCATTGAGAAAGCTGTTCCTGCTCGACAGCTTTTTGTTGCAACCACTCCACCTCCACTGGAGCATCACTACTACACTCTTCCTTATCATGAGCAGAAACATCGACAGTCCTATCTGAGTAACACATTAATTCAGATGTTGCATCATACCCATAATGCTACAAATACTACCAATTGTTGGGTGTGTGGGATGATACCTGCACACCAGAAGAAAGGAGGAACGCCTTTCATTCCTCTACCGTTTTCTCATAATGGTTCATGTCAAGCTTGGTATGCCCTTTTATTTGCTTATGGAAAGCCTTCAGTAGGTGGAATAATTTTTCAATTAGATCAAGAATGTTACCAAGACAAAAATGGGTATCCTCAAGCTAAAGGGACTAAATGGGAATGGGATGAATACCAGCCGGACAATATTTCGACACCATATGTCTTCACAAATGTGAGGAATATGAAGAACATTGGACCCTTTGTGATTTCTGTAACCAGAGCAAAAGCAGATTTATGTATTGGCAGTGTTGGGAGAATTCCTGTAGGACGAAGTGAATGTACTACTGTATTAAACATTGAGGGTGTTAATAATAGCAGCTTCATATTGTCACATAACACCTATATTGTGTGTGGTAACAAAGAGTATTACCAATTACCTGTTGGATGGTCAGGGGTATGCTACATATCATTTTTGTTACCCCCTGTGTTTTTAGCACCTGCATCATATCATCATGACTTGAAATTGTATGATGATATTTCAAGGAAGAGATATAAATGGACAAGTACTGATGAGATTGATCAAACAGACACCGCTCTGCAACAATATGTTGATTTCAATTTGGGTTTGTTTTTCTTCGTGGGTGCTGCATTAAATAGTAGAAAGATCAGACGATTGACTCGTGTAGTGGAAGCTGTCACCAATCAGACAGCTATGGCACTTGGGAACATTACAGAAGAACTGCAAATTGCAAGAATTGTAACACTCCAAAATCGGATGGTGCTTGATGTGACCTTGGCTGATCGTAGTGGTGCATGCCGCATCATCGGAAGCAGCTGCTGCGTCTTTATACCTGACCACTCACCTTCAGTTTATGACTCAATCTCTAAACTGCATATGATTGCTGCAGACATTCACCCAGAGACTGGTACATGGACATTTTCAAACTGGATATGGACACTCTTTGTTACTTTGGGCTGGAAACTACTGACTTTTCTATGTATACTACTGGTGATTCTATTTACATGCTGTACTTGTATACAATGTGGTCCCATGATTTGCTCTATGTGCATTACTGCTCGTACACCTGCCAAGAGAAGTGTTACAAAAGAACAGCAAATGTTAAGCAATGAAATTACTGATATGATGAACATCAATGTACAGGATGCAGATCTAGATTACCCTAGAGAGACAAATGTCTTCAGCAAATGCTGAAAGGGTCGTCTGTGGTAGTTTAGCAATAATTAGGTTAAGCATTAGCAGAAGACATTCAGTATTTCGAGACTATCTTGCCTGTTTTTTAGGAATCCATTTTGTATTTCTGTCGGCCATTTTGTATGCCATGTGCTCTGTCCTACCTTTCTGTCAACTGCTCTTAAAATCTGCCTAGAGACAAGATATGTTTAGTCTCCTCTACTTTGCACATGCTCAGAAGAGCATACAGCTGTCTCCAACTTGTAACTGTCAAGATGTGCCCACCAAAATTAGCTAACTGTCAGCCCCTCCCACTTGTTGCTAGCACACTCTCTGTATGACCTTATATGTGTCTGAAACCAATACTCTGTGCCTTGTACCGCCTTCATTTCAGCCCCTGTGTGGGTATAAAGGACCAAGCTCCTTCTAGTCAGTGTGCTACCTCATACTATACCGAAGGGTGTTGTGTGAATGTAGTTCCACCTCATGAGGTTTAATAAACTCTGTCTTTTCTATTCCAGTTTCTGTTCCAACTTCTTCCTATTGGTCTAGGACTCTGAGCAGAGAAGGGTGAATCCCTTGCACTAGTAGGCCTGGCTGAAGCTTGCTACTACAGTTTCAGTGAGGATGTACAAGTCCATGCTGGGAATGCTCTCATCCTGCATTCCATTAATTCCAAACTGTTGACTTCACATGAGGCCACTTCAGGAAATTCTCGACCTAAAATGGGTTCAGGCTCAAGGATCTTTCAAAGATCTAGTCCTTGTCAATCCACTAATAAAGAAAGCTGTGTCAAGGTGGGGGATAAGAAAAATCTTTCCGCAGGCCTACTTTTCGGACCTCACCCTCCCAGTTACATAATGACAAAAATGCATCCTTGCAGGAATGGGAAGCACATCTGCAGGACCAGGAAATACAAGGTCACTGAAACTTGCAGGAAGCAAGGATGCATATCAATTGGTTGGAAAGAAAAGCAGTGCTTTTAGGTCTACAGGCTTTTCTCCCCAGAATTCACAATTCCCCAGTCCTTGTCAGAACGGACAACACGACCACTATGTTTTATTTTCTAAAGCAAGAGGGAACAAGGGCGAAAAACGTTATAAGCACAAGCGCAAGAAGTCTGGCAGTGGCTTTTAAAACACAATATCACTCTACAGGTTCAGCATGTCCCAGGAATCAATCAACGACACGTGGACAGATTCATTAAGCAGAGCATTAAGCCACGAATGGGAGTTAGACCAACATCAGCCTCTCTAGATATTCCACCTATGGGGAACTCCATGGTTGGATCTTTTTGCCACTCGAGACAACAAGAAATGCAAAAGGTTTGCGAGCAGATTCCCTCAAAAAGGCTCATGGGGGAATGCTCTTCTGCTATAATGGACGGGAATGTTTGCTTATGCATTTCCCACATTGCCTCTTATTATTAAGGTGCTGAGGAAAATGAAATTGGAAGCGTGTCACCTGAAACTCATAGCTCTGGCATGGCCGAGACAGTTCTGGTTCACGGAGCTTCTACAAATGTCTGTATCCCCTCATGTTCAATTTCCGCCGGTGCACAATCTAATATCAATTAACAAGGGACAAGTAGTGCATCCTCAAATAAGCTTGCTAAATTTATCAACTTGGAACCTCATGACCACAAATTCCAATCCCTAAATATTCCTCCGGAATGTTATGATATTGTGACTCACTCAAGAGCATTTTCCACCAATAAAACGTATACCGCAAAGTGGAAAAGGTTTTGCCAGTGGTGTTTGGATCACTCTCTACACCCTTTGCTTTCAACTCCAGATCAAATCCTACCGTATTTACTGTAATTAACCAAAGCAGGATTAGCCCGTTCATCTCTGAAGGTACATCTTGCAGCGATCTCAAGATATCGCAGAAGGCCGGGGCAACCTTCTCTCTGGTCTGACAGAGTAATAAAAGAGTTTATGAAGGGTCTATTTAGGGTTTTCCCTCCAATAAAATGCCCAGCAGTGCATTGGCAGCATAACACAGTCCTTGCACAGAGGATGAAGCCACCTTTCAAACCCATTCATAAAGCTGATTTGAAGTTTGTGTCATGGAAAGTAGCTCTACTTCTGGCTCTGACATCAGCCAGAAGAGTCAGTGAGATCGAAGCTTTTTCAATATCTGAAACTTTTATGCAGGTCAAGAAAGACAAAGTAGTGCTGAGAACAAATCTAAAATTAATTCCAAAAGTTCCGACGTCATTCCACCTAAACAAGCCTATTGTCCTACCTACATACTTCAAAGATCCAACTTCTATAGCGAAAATATCCCTTCACATGTTGGATGTCAGAGGATGCTTATGATTTTATATTGAGAGAACAAAGTCTTTTAGAAAATCAAATCCACTGTTAATCACCTTCGCCACACCCAGGAAGGGTTTGGCATTATCTAGAAATAGTATTTCCAGGTGGATATAATCAGCAATTGCTTCTGTCACAAGAAGGCTGGAAGGTCTCTGACTTCAAAGGATAAAGCACATTCCACAAGGAAGATGGCTACTTCTGCCGCATTATTTGCGGGAATATCGCTCCCAGACATTTGCCGAGCTGCAACATGGTCAAATGTCCACCATACATTCACCCTACACTACTGTCTGGACACATCATGAAAAGGAGATTCAGTGGTGGGACAGGCTGTACTCCGCAGACTTTTTCTTTAAGGTACTTTTTATTTTAAAAGAATATACTGGTATATGAAGTAATGCATTATATGATAATGTCTTCATGATAATTGATATTTAGATAGGTAGTCTTTGTTATTTTTAACATTCTGAGACACACAATCCACTACGTAGTCTAAAAGGTCTAGTAGAGTTTGGAAGTGCACTATTTTGAACTTAATGAAAAAGGGTCTTACCCTTAAAACGCTTTTCAGGGGTCAGCTACTGCTTTCTATTCTGATTCAAGCATGTGAATCTATGAAAGATTCAATGCTGGAGAAAAAACAAGTTACTTACCTGTACACTGTGGTTCTCTTCAGTATTGATATCTTTCACATGCGGCCAGCCCACCTCCCCGTTTTTAAGGTAGACCACTTTTACCTCACGATAACTATCGTTGGCTCACACTGGTGCTTGAAATCTGAGGTATGATGGCTCTGCAGGGGAATGTGATCTCAGGGCTGGCATCTCATTAGCTGACTTTTGGACAATATAATGATAGTGATGGGTTACCACAGTATAATCCCTTTGTATTGGTTTACATGAAATTTTTCTTTTATACTGCTATATTTCTAATACCGTGAGACTCCTTCCATGACGACGGGGAAGATTCAAGCATGTGAATCTATGAAAGTTATCAATACTGGAGAACCACAGAGTACAGGTAAGTAACTTGTTTTCTATGTGGTAAGCTGAGAAGAAGTACCCAGGTCCGCCTCAACAGAGTGGAAAATCATAGGAGTATTGGACAGGTCAAAGTTCACTGTCGGTGAGGGTGGAGGCGAGACAGTCTCCCCTGGAGCTGAGCCAGGGCCCCGGCAGTAAACCCCGGCTCAACACAGAACTTCCCACAGAGGGACTGGCTTCCCCTCCACTGCCGGCGGGACATTGCCTGAGACCGCCCCAGTGGGCCATTGGCGCAGATCAGTTCACGGAACTGCCACCACAACAGCTCCCATTCCGTTACCCATTCCCAGGCCTGATCCGGAATGTCAAAGCACAGTATTGAAAAATAACTTTGATGTGGGAAGAGAAGCACGTAGCGCAAATTTAGTGCACATACCGCCCGATTCATCAAACAAAATTGCGCTCGCAAAGGGCCAGATTCTGAGAATCTGGCCCTTTGCGAGTGCGATTTTTGCATTTGGGATTCAGCATCCCAAATGCAAAAATCGCTAATTGCGATCTCGCAATTTTGCGAGGAATTACATTTAAGGACTCTCTATTTGAGATTCCTTAAATGCAATTCATCATCCAATTTTTTTTTGCGAATTCGCAATTTCTGGCCGCAATTTACCGCAAGGTCAGACCTCGTGGTAAATTGCGAAAACTCAGAAAAATGCATTTAAATGCATTTTTCTGAGTTGCATGTTACACACACACATGTCCTTTGGACATGTGTGTGTGCAACACCTGTGTAAAATTTCATTTGAGGGGTGCTACAGGGTGTCCTTTGGACACCCCTGGCACCCTTCAAATCGCTATCTTATTTGCGAATAGCAAATTGCTAATCGCAAATAAGGAATACTCCCCATTTGTTCCTATGGGCCTTTTGGCCCATAGGAATGGATGGCGAGTTATTCCTTATTTGCGATTAGCAATTTGCTAATCGCAAATAAGGAATGTGTAGGAATCGCATTTCTTCATGCAATTTCTACATGAATCCCGTTTTGCGAGTCCTTAATAGCGATTCGCTATGAATCGCAATTAGGGGCTCGCAAAACGGGAGAATGATGAATCAGGCTGATAGATTTTGTTTCACCTCAGCAAATGAGCATCAATGCTGCTGCACCGCCTTGTTATAGTCAGGGAAAATAAGCACTTTAGAGTCGGAGAACTGCATATCCGGCCGGGAGCGGGCCTCCTGCAAAATCATGTCCCGGTCCTTGAAGTTAAGAAGACGAAGGATCACAGGCCGAGGTGGAGCTCCAGGTGGGGGCTTCGGCTTCAGAGGGCGGTGTGCTCTCTCTAGGACAAAGAAGGCATGCAGCTTGTTCCCAGGAACTCATGTTTTGAACTCAGTGCAACAGCAGGCATCTCCCTGCACCATCCAGGTTTGCAGGCAGCACACAGGCCCAGGCTCCCTGCCGCAGTCCCCAGGTCCAGACCGGCAGGGCATTATTTCCTCCTCGGTCCCAATTCACTGGTATGGCTCCGCTGAGTCCCATCGCTGCAGCCGCCCCTCTGTATCTCTGCTGCCAGAGGCCCACCATTGAAGGTAGGCTGCAGGAGGCCCACTGCTGAAGCCCCACACGTCGAAAGTGGGCAGACTGCCCCCTCAGGTCCTAGATGCCGCAATGCGGCCCCTGGGGGAAGTAGGGTCGGCAGACCAGTCTTCCCTCGTGGTGTTCGCGCGAGACCACGGACAAGGTGTAGTTAGGTGGTTAGTTTAGGGGTGGGGGTTACAGTTAGGGTTTATAGAGGGCAGGAGGGGAAGTTCCAGCCTCTTCCTGCCCTCAGCGCTATTAAGTAAGGGTCTAGGTTAGTTTGGACCACCCTCCCACCCTACATGATTTAAGGTGTGGGAACGGGTATTTACCCGGAATAGTGCGCCAGTTTAGAACAGGTTGAGGGTGGTGCTAGCAGTACTTTGGAGGGGTGGGGGAGTCTATGACAGGCATACTCGGCCCTCCGGGGAAAGATAAGTGAGGAAGCGAATGGAAGGAGGGAAGAGGTTGCTGAGTGAATTGGGAGAGAGTAACTGGCGTGTGTGAATGGCTGATAGATGAAAGATCTGAGTTTGGGGATTGTTATATGTTATTGATGTTTGGGTTAAATTATTGTTGTCAACCTTGTCCTAATAAAGTGGTCTTTTATGCTCACATACGGCGTGGAGTGGGTATTGCGCGATGGGGCATCGCCAAGCTGCCAATGCCGGACACAGCAGGGAGGGTTTTCCCACAAGTCTTCGATCCCACACTCCGCGGGCAGGGAGGCCACGTGTAGTTGATAGTGCCCCTTCCTCCGCTCCCACCCCCCAGGCCGGCAGGGTAACTGGGACGATGTCTCCAGCAGGCTTGTAGGCGATACCGACCGGTTTGGGGCCCGCTTTGCATGTCAGCGATATTTATCGCTAATGACATGCAAAGTGGGCGTACCCAACCTGTTAGTGACTGAAATCAGTTGCTAACATCGCTATTGCCTATAAAAAATGTGCGCTAAGCGCGAATATTGCCAAAACCTAACGCCTGCTCAGACCACTTCTTAACCTGTATATCCAATGGGAGGTGGATATTCAGGTTAAGACCCTATTAGCGATAATGCCTGAATATCGCTGGATTTCCAGCGATATTCACGCATTTCGCCGCCATCGCTGGATATGTTATCGCTTTGGAGATAAACGTTGCTAATAGCAAATTATCTCAGCGATAAAATAATGTTGATTAGGGACAAGAGTGCTTGGCAACGCTGCCAATGGTTTTGGCAATTTGCACACTGATGTTGTAATGTCAGTTGATGTCCTAAATTCACCTTTCTACCTGGGTCCTTCTCATCAGCTCACCAGCACACAGTTTCTTTCAGCAGCAAATCTGTAAATGGAACATAAGGTTAAAAAAATGTGCCCCCTCATCTATTAGAAGCCCCCCCCCCCCCCCGAGCTGTGAAATGACAATATTATTGTGATAGATGCAGTAAAAAGATGCCTTTCAAAGAATGATGTTGGGTCGGTTTGAGCGCGTGCGCACCTATGAATTAGGGCTGATGGAACTTGGAAATCGGATGGCTTGCAACATGTAAGTGTTTGTAATTTATTTCAACTCTGAGATCTTTTTGAAGTGCAAAGTTTTCAATTTCAGCAGCTTTAGAAATCCTTTAGCAATAGCCAGGGTCGTGTGTCAAAATATGGCTCGCCAAACATTGCCGGACACCAAAACAGTGTTTTTAATATTTTCCACAAAGATGTCATCCTGCTGGGTATAGATTTTCAAATGTTACCTTTAGTGGGGTGACGTTTTTGTAAATGATACTTAGTACATAATATTTATCTTGGATGATATTCTGAAGAGGACATTCTGCTCTGTAGCAGGTGCGCGGCTGCTCTGTATTTTTGTTAAAATACATTTCAATTGATTGGGCCCGAACAAACGTCTTGTCATTGCACATGCAGAAGGGTTGGCAAGGTGCAGGCGCTGGAAGCCTCCTTTTGCTACCCTCACTGCCAGATTTCGCCAGATTTCGTGTTGTACTAATGCAGGGCACACATTGGGAAAAGACACCACCTCACAATTAAAGGGCTGGGCACACAGCAGCTGAGCTGGCAGCTGGCTCCCAACCCAGGGAGAGGCGGAAATAGGAGCATCAGGCCCAGGGCTGGAGAACAGCATAACCTCCCCAAGGAGGAACCAGGACATGGCACATTCTGTGCATATTAACCAGGAGCAGAGAGCCACCTCTGAAAGGCAAATGACTGCAAAGCGTGTGTCAGTAAAACGGGATATTCGGTTCGCAGACTCCAGCCATTCAGATACAGGTTAAGGCTGTTAGATTTCAATGGAAACAGCAGGAAGAAAGGAAGGAAGGAACTGGTGGAAGCTTCAGCTCTGGCCCCAATAAAGTCATTCCAAATCAAAGAAAGCAGTAAGCCAGCCTTCCTGGAGCATAAAGGAGAAACAGAGCAGATAACTCCAAAGCAGGTTCTGAAGACAATAAATCGCCTAAGAGCAGACGGGGCTCCTGGACCAAATGGCCTACCCAACGCTCTATTAAGGCAAGATCCTACGTTTTGGTCTAACCTCTTATCCCCCTTGTTTGTAACAGTTTAAAGACCGGGAATGTTCCTGACTCCTGGAGGGGCAGCATCCTTCAACCGATTCATAAATCGGGGACTCGCTCAGACCCCAACAACTACAGGTTAATAACCCTTATAGACGTTGAGGCCAAAATCTACACATCCAACTTATTGGCAGATCTATAGCTTGGGTCAGAAGCAAAAACTTGATCCCAATGACACAAACAGGATTCCAGGCCGGCATGGGCACCCTAACAAACTTATCAGCATTAACTCTCCTAGCTAAGAAAGCAATTGATAACTCTAACATCCTATATACATGCTTTCTAGACCTCAAAGCTGCTTTTGATAAAGTGTCAAGATCTAAACTATGGGTTAAAATGAAAGTTTAGGGCGCCCCTCCCAACTTATTGGGAACAATCATCAACTTACATTTGCATACCTGGGTCCAAATAAAACAAGCATTGGAAATGCAATAGGTCTCGGATTTATTTGAGTTAGAGCTAATGGCATTGTAAATGGCAATGTCTTTTAGCCATGTGTTATGGAGTGTATGCATGTGGTGTGTAATGGAATTATGTGGTATGGATTGGAATTGTTCACCCTGCGCACTCACTGCTCTGCACTCACTGCTCTGCACTCACTATTCACTACTCTGCACTCACTACTCACTACTCTGCACTCACTACTCACTACTCTGCACTCACTACTCACTACTCTGCACTCACTACTCTGCACTCACTACTCTGCACTCACTACTCTGCACTCACTACTCACTACTCTGCACTCACTACTCACTACTCTGCACTCACTACTCTGCACTCACCACTCACTACTCTGCACTCACTACTCACTACTCTGTACTCACTACTACTACTCTGCACTCACTACTCTGCACTCACCACTCACTACTCTGCACTCACTACTCTGCACTCTGCACTCACTACTCTGCACTCACTACTCTGCACTCACTACTCTGCACTCACTACTCACTACTGTGCACTAACTACTCTGCACTCACTAGTCTGCACTCACTACTCACTACTGTGCACTCACTACTGTGCACTCACTACTCTGCACTCACTACTCTGCACTCACTACCCTGCACTCACTACTCACTACTCACTACTCTGGACTCACTACTCACTACTCTGCACTCACTACTCTGCACTCACTACTCTGCACTCACTACTCTGCACTCACTACTCTGCACTCACTACTCACTACTCTGCACTCACTACTCACTACTCTGCACTCACTACTCACTACTCACTACTCTGCACTCACTACTCTGCACTCACTACTCACTACTCTGCACTCACTACTCACTACTCTGCACTCACTACTCACTACTCTGCACTCACTACTCTGCACTCACTACTCTGCATTCACTACTCTGCACTCACTACTCTGCACTCACTACTCTAGACTCACTACTCTGGACTCACTACTCACTACTCTGCACTCACTACTCTGCACTCACTACTCTGCACTCACTACTCTGCACTCACTACTCTGCACTCACTACTCACTACTCTGCACTCACTACTCTGCACTCACTGCTCTGCACTCACTACTCTGCACTCACTACTCTGCACTCACTACTCACTACTCTGCACTCACTACTCTGGACTCACTACTCACTACTCTGCACTCACTACTCACTACTCTGCACTCACTACTCTGGACTCACTACTCACTACTCTGCACTCACTACTCTGCACTCACTACTCTGCACTCACTACTCTGCACTCACTACTCACTACTCTGCACTCACAAATCTGCACTCACTACTCACTACTCTGCACTCACTACTCTGCACTCACTACTCTGCACTCTGCACTCACTACTCTGCACTCACTACTCTGCACTCACTACTCTGCACTCACTACTCACTACTCTGCACTCACTACTCACTACTCTGCACTCACTACTCACTATTCTGCACTCACTGCTCACTACTCTATACTCACTACTGTGCACTCACTACTGTGCACTCACTACTGTGCACTCACTACTCTGCACTCTGCACTCACTACTCTGCACTCACTACTCTGCACTCTGCACTCACTACTCTGCACTCACTACTCTGCACTCACTACTCTGCACTCACTACTCACTACTGTGCACTCACTACTCTGCACTCACTAGTCTGCACTCACTACTCACTACTGTGCACTCACTACTCTGCACTCACTACTCTGCACTCACTACTCTGCACTCACTACTCTGCACTCACTACTCTGCGCTCACTACTCACTACTCTGCACTCACTACTCACTACTCTGCACTCACTACTCACTACTCACTACTCTGCACTCACTACTCACTACTCACTACTCTGCACTCACTACTCTGCACTCACTACTCACTACTCTGCACTCACTACTCACTACTCTGCACTCACTACTCACTACTCTGCACTCACTACTCTGCACTCACTACTCTGCATTCACTACTCTGCACTCACTACTCTAGACTCACTACTCTAGACTCACTACTCTGGACTCACTACTCACTACTCTGCACTCACTACTCTGCACTCACTACTCTGCACTCACTACTCTGCACTCACTACTCTGCACTCACTACTCTGCACTCACTACTCACTACTCTGCACTCACTACTCTGCACTCACTACTCTGCACTCACTACTCTGCACTCACTACTCTGCACTCACTACTCACTACTCTGCACTCACTACTCTGGACTCACTACTCACTACTCTGCACTCACTACTCCCTACTCTGCACTCACTACTCTGGACTCACTACTCACTACTCTGCACTCACTACTCTGCACTCACTACTCTGCACTCACTACTCTGCACTCACTACTCACTACTCTGCACTCACAAATCTGCACTCACTACTCACTACTCTGCACTCACTACTCACTACTCTGCACTCACTACTCACTACTCTGCACTCACTACTCTGCACTCACTACTCTGCACTCACTACTCTGCACTCACTACTCACTACTCTGCACTCACTACTCACTACTCTGCACTCACTACTCACTATTCTGCACTCACTGCTCACTACTCTATACTCACTACTGTGCACTCACTACTGTGCACTCACTACTGTGCACTCACTACTCACTACTGTGCACTCACTACTCACTACTGTGCACTCACTACTCACTACTGTGCACTCACTACTCACTACTGTGCACTCACTACTGTGCACTCACTACTCACTACTGTGCACTCACTACTCACTGCACTCACTACTCACTACTCTGCACTCACTACTCTGCACTCACTACTCACTACTCTGCACTCACTAGTCTGCACTCACTACTCACTACTGTGCACTCACTACTCTGCACTCACTACTCACTACTCTGCACTCACTACTCTGGACTCAGGACTCACTACTCTGTACTCACTACTCTGCACTCACTACTCACTACTCTGCACTCACTACTCTGCACTCACTACTCTGCACTCACTACTCTGCACTCACTACTCACTACTCTGCACTCACTACTCTGCACTCACTACTCACTACTCTGCACTCACTACTCACCACTCACTACTCACTACTCTGTACTCACTACTACTACTCTGCACTCACTACTCTGCACTCACCACTCACTACTCTGCACCCACCACTCACTACTCTGCACTCACTACTCTGCACTCTGCACTCACTACTCTGCACTCACTACTCTGCACTCACTACTCTGCACTCACTACTCTGCACTCACTACTCACTACTGTGCACTCACTACTCTGCACTCACTAGTCTGCACTCACTACTCACTACTGTGCACTCACTACTGTGCACTCACTACTGTGCACTCACTACTCTGCACTCACTACCCTGCACTCACTACTCACTACTCACTACTCTGGACTCACTACTCACTACTCTGCACTCACTACTCTGCACTCACTACTCTGCACTCACTACTCTGCACTCACTACTCTGCACTCACTACTCACTACTCTGCACTCACTACTCACTACTCACTACTCTGCACTCACTACTCTGCACTCACTACTCACTACTCTGCACTCACTACTCACTACTCTGCACTCACTACTCACTACTCTGCACTCACTACTCTGCACTCACTACTCTGCATTCACTACTCTGCACTCACTACTCTGCACTCACTACTCTAGACTCACTACTCTGGACTCACTACTCACTACTCTGCACTCACTACTCTGCACTCACTACTCTGCACTCACTACTCTGCACTCACTACTCTGCACTCACTACTCTGCACTCACTACTCACTACTCTGCACTCACTACTCTGCACTCACTACTCTGCACTCACTACTCTGCACTCACTACTCTGCACTCACTACTCACTACTCTGCACTCACTACTCTGGACTCACTACTCACTACTCTGCACTCACTACTCACTACTCTGCACTCACTACTCTGGACTCACTACTCACTACTCTGCACTCACTACTCTGCACTCACTACTCACTACTCTGCACTCACTACTCTGGACTCACTACTCACTACTCTGCACTCACTACTCTGCACTCACTACTCTGCATTCACCACTCACTACTCTGCACTCACTACTCTGCACTCACTACTCTGCACTCACTACTCTGCACCCACTACTCTGCACTCACTACTCACTACTCATTACTCTGCACTCACTACTCTGCACTCACCACTCACTACTCTGCACTCACTACTCTGCACTCACCACTCACTACTCTGCACTCACTACTCATTACTCTGCACTCACTACTCACTAGTCTGCACTCACTACTCTGGACTCACTACTCTGCACTCACTACTCTGCACTCACTACTCTGCACTCACTACTCACTACTCTGCACTCACTACTCTGCACTCACCACTCACTACTCTGCACTCACTACTCTGCACTCACTACTCTGCACTCACTACTCACTACTCTGCACTCACTACTCTGCATTCACTACTCTGCACTCACTACTCTGAACTCACTACTCTGAACTCACTACTCTGCACTCACGATTCTGCACTCACTACTCACTACTCTGCACTCACTACTCACTAGTCTGCACTCACTACTCACTAGTCTGCACTCACTACTCACTACTGTGCACTCACTACTGTGCACTCACTACTCTGCACTCACTACTCTGGACTCACTACTCACTAGTCTGGACTCACTACTCACTACTCTGCACTCACTACTCACTACTCTGCACTCACTACTCTTCACTCACTACTCTGCACTCACTACTCTGGACTCACTACTCTGCACTCACTACTCTGCACTCACTACTCTGCACTCACTACTCTGCACTCACTACTCTGCACTCACTACTCTGCACTCACTACTCTGCACTCTGCACTCACCACTCACTACTCACTACTCTGCACTCACTACTCTGCACTCACTACTCTGCACTCACTACTCTGCACTCACTACTCACTACTCTGCACTCACTACTCTGCACTCACTACTCACTACTCTGTACTCACTACTCTGCACTCACTACTCACTACTCTGTGCTCACTACTCTGCACTCACTACTCACAACTCTGCACTCACTACTCTGTACTCACTACTCTGTACTCACTACTCTGTACTCACTACTCACTACTCTGCACTCACTACGCACTACTCTGCACTCACTACTCTGCACTTACTACTCTGCACTTACTACTCTGCACTTACTACTCTGCACTCACTACTCTGCACTCACTACTCTGCACTCACTACTCTGCACTCACTACTGTGCACTCACTACTCACTACTCTGCACTCACTACTCACTACTCTGCACTCACTACTGTGCACTCACTACTGTGCACTCACTACTCACTACTCTGCACTCACTACTGTGCACTCACTACTCACTACTGTGCACTCACTACTCACTACTCTGCACTCACTACTCTGCACTCACTACTCTGCACTCACTACTCTGCACTCACTACTCACTACTGTGCACTCACTACTCTGCACTCACTACTGTGCACTCACTACTTTGCACTCACTACTGTGCACTCATTACTCACTACTCTGCACTCACTACTCTGCACTCACTACTGTGCACTCACTACTCTGCACTCACTACTGTGCACTCACTACTGTGCACTCACTACTGTGCACTCACTACTCACTACTCTGCACTCACTACTCCCTACTCTGCACTCACTACTCTGCACTCACTACTCTGTACTCACTACTCTGCACTCACTACTCACTACTCTGCACTCACTACGCACTACTCTGCACTCACTACTCTGCACTCACTACTCACTACTCTGTACTCACTACTCTTCACTCACTACTCTGCACTCACTACTCACTACTCTGCACTCACTACTCTTCACTCACTACTCTGGACTCACTACTCTGCACTCACTACTCTGCACTCACTACTCACTACTCTGCACTCACTACTCTTCACTCACTACTCTGTACTCACTACTCTGTACTCACTACTCTGCACTCACTACTCTGCACTCACTACTCTGCACTCACTACTCTGCACTCACTACTCTGCACTCACTACTCACTACTCTGCACTCACTACTCTGCACTCACTACTGTGCACTCACTACTCACTACTCTGCACTCACTACTATGCACTCTCTACTCACTACTGTGCACTCACTACTCACTACTCTGCACTCACTACTCTGCACTCACTACTCTGCACTCACTACTCACTACTGTGCACTCACTACTCTGCACTAACTACTGTGCACTCACTACTGTGCACTCACTACTGTGCACTCATTACTCACTACTCTGCACTCACTACTGTGCACTCACTACTGTGCACTCACTACTGTGCACTCACTACTCACTACTCTGCACTCACTACTCACTACTCTGCACTCACTACTCTGCACTCACTACTCTGCACTCACTCCTCACTACTCTGCACTCACTACTCACTACTCTGCACTCACTGCTCTGCACTCACTACTCACTACTATGCACTCACTGCTCTGCACTCACTACTCTGCACTCACTACTCACTACTCTGCACTCACTACTGTGCACTCACTACTCACTACTGTGCACTCACTACTCACTACTCTGCACTCACTACTCTGCACTCACTACTCACTACTCTGCACTCACTACTCACTACTCTGCACTCACTACTCACTACTCTGCACTCACTACTCACTACTCTGCACTCACTTCTCACTACTCTGCACTCACTACTGTGCACTCACTACTCTGCGCTCACTACTCACTACTCTGCACTCACTACTCACTACTCTGCACTCACTACTCTGCACTCACTACTCTGCACTCACTACTCACTACTCTGCACTCACTACTGTGCACTCACTACTCTGCACTCACTACTCACTACTCTGCACTCACTACTCTGCACTCACTACTCTGCACTCACTACTCTGCACTCACTACTCTGCACTCACTACTCTGCACTCTGGAAACTCACTACTCACTACTGTGCACTCACTACTCTGCACTCACTACTCACTACTCTGCACTCACTACTCTGCACTCACTACTCTGCACTCACTACTCTGCACTCACTACTCTGCACTCTGGAAACTCACTACTCACTACTCAGCACTCTGCACTCAGCTGGTGGTGTCTGTGTGTGCATGGCAGTGGTGGTGTGCGTGTGTGCATGGCAGTGGTGGTGTGCGTGTGTGCATGGCAGTGGTGGTGTGCGTGTGTGCATGGCAGTGGTGGTGTGCGTGTGTGCATGGCAGTGGTGGTGTCTGTGTGTGCATGGCAGTGGTGGTGTCCGTGTGTGCATGGCAGTTGTGGTGTGCGTGTGTGCATGGCAGTGGTGGTGTGCGTGTGTGCATGGCAGTGGTGGTGTGCGTGTGTGCATGGCAGTGGTGGTGTACGTGTGCATGGAACCTACTTGCAATCAGACGTGTTGGTTGTCACCAGAATGCTTCGTTACTGCTGCCGGTAATGCTGCTGGATGCTAGGACGTGAAGAGCACACCACTCACTTGAGTCGGGTCCAGCAACTTTTTGAATATCCGACCTCACTTCCTTCCAGAGGAGGATGCGAGGTCACAGCCACGACACACATAACCACTGCCCGGGTCTCCATACTATTAGGCAGTGAGTCAGTGTTCATCTTTCTTTTCCCGCTCGCCAGCAGTTAAGTCACCCATTCTTTCAGCTCAGTTTGATTCTGGTGGTTAAGTGACACCGCGGGAGCATTTCTTCATCGCTCCAGCGGTACTAAGTAATCGTCTCGGGCGGCATCAATGCTGTAGCGGCTGGGAGCCGACAGAGGGCGCACTAACAGCAACAGTCAGTGAGGTAATAAATAGCATGTGAATAAATGTGACATGCAGTAGACACGGCCCTGATAGGTAAGTGCCGGTGCTAAGCACCAGAAAGCACCGGCACAATTAGCAAAGCAACCCGCTTCTCCCTATGTACTGGCGACCTTAGGCCTGCTGCTTCAGCTGCGGGGGGCGCGCGCAGCCGTGAACGGCGGCTGCGCGCGAGCACTAGCACGCAATCTGAGAGGCAGGGACGGCACGCGACTGGGGCAAGCCGGTGTGTCCTGTTGAAAGAGGGTACCCCTCCTTAGGTGCTCGGTGACTTGTTGGGGGCCTGTTGACGACTGTGCACCTGCCCGTCCTTGTGCAAGACAGTCTGTCCAGTGCTCACCCTAATTTGGCGAACGTCACCATGGAGCGCAAAGACACGCCGAGACGAGGTAGGAAGGGGGGGGTGTGTCTCTGTGTGTGCTTGCGCATGCGCTGCGGCGAGGGGGGGATGTTCTGTATGTGTGTGTGTGAGTGTGTATGGGTGAGTGTGTGTATGTGCGGCGAGGGGGGGGGGTGGTCTGTATGTGTGTGCGTGCGTGTGAGTCTGCTTCCAAGGAGCCATGGGAGACAGGAAGCGTGCGCGACCTGATCCCAGTTCCAAGGTTGCGCGTGCACCTCGCTTGTCTGTCTCCCTTGACTCCTCGAAAGCCAGAATGATTACAAAAGAGTCTCGGAACGACAGATTGCTTCGCAATCTGTTCGCAGTTCCGAGACCTAAAAAGGGGCGGTCGGCGCCTAACAAAGAAATTTCCAACAATAAACGGGCTAAAGCAAGGATGTGTGCTGGCCCCTAGCCTATTTAACATCTATACCGTCGACCTAGAGAGCGACCTATGCACATTCCAGGGTAACCCACCGAAATTGGGAAAAACACCCATAGCGAGTCTGCAATACGCGGATGATATTGTGCTCCTCTTTAAAACTCCACTTGGTCTACGACGGCTGATCTCACAACTTGTGCTGTACATCTTAAACGCACAATTAACAATAAACCCAAAAAAATCTAATGTCCTATGTTTCTCCAGCACTCATAAACAAGCATTTACAATGCAATGGTTTTGCCTTTGTTAAAGTTAGAGCTATTGTCATTGCTCTTGACATTACTTTTATTTATGTTTTTTTAACATAAATAAATGGCATTGTCATTTACAATGCCACTAGCTTTATCTCTCGCAAATGCCACACACAAACACCCACAGAGAGCCCCCCCCACACACACACAGAGCCCCCCCACACACACCCACACAGAGCCCTCCACACACTGCGAGCCCCCCCACACACACTGCGAGCCCCCCCCACACACTGCGAGCCCCCCACCCCACACACTGCAAGCCCCACACACTGTCTGGCAATGTACATCAGGCCCTCAGAGTTCCATACAGCTTTGGAGAGAGTCATTCTGCAACTGTTCATTATAAAGAATATATTCTTTCCCAGCTATACATTAAAATGATATTGCGAGACACCTGCAGTTCCAAGACCTTTTTAAGTAACCCGCTTTCGGACTCTTTCCCCTAGAAGGTCACAATGCTCCTTGGTGACTTGAATTGCCCATATTACAAATGTTATGGGGGACAATATATCCCATGCAAGCCAACAGACCCGATTCAGGAGGACCGCGTCCAATTTTTTAGCCAAAGGGGCTTCCGGGTAGCTGTCTACCATCTGACATTCACTGTTAGTCCGTGAGGAAAATAAATTCCAGTTTTTTTTCAGTCTTAATTTTTCCTGTCTGTAAATATTGGCATGATAGACTGTTGTTATTCAGAAAAGCAGCCTGCATATCAACTATCCTCACAAACCTAACACACTGAAAGAACCACTCTCAAACCCCGTGAAGAACCATTCTTACACATAAAAATAAGACCCACTCCTACACACCTGCAGATGGACTCGGATACACAAGAACAGCTCACTGCCAGGAGAGCACCCGTCTACAATCACCTGCATAGCACCTGGCCTCACCAACCACTTAATGAACAGCCACCTCACACTGCTGCCATGCACCCACTCTTGCATCTGGAAAGTGCCTATGCCAATACACCTAGGGAATACACACTCCACACGCCCGCTGAGCACCTAACACGCCTGAAGACCATCCACCCTCACACACCCCGAGTCACACTATCCTTACCTCACAAATCTGCAAGGCCCCATGCGCCCGTACACGCAAAGCATCCTGGGAGCACGTGAGCTGCATCCCTGCAGACACGAAGACGCAGGGCACCCACCACCCTTGCAGACCCCTAGAAAAGCCACTCTCACAAACCTAGAGAACTACTCTCACACATGTCCATGGCGACCACTCTTGGGCCTAAGGAGAGACCACTTACTAAACACTTACTCAACCCCTTCCAGACCACCCACTCCCAAACACCTGCATAGCAACCAGACACACATAGAAATAACACACACTCTACAGAGACCAACCTCCTCACACCATTCTATAATTGCAAATCACCCCTGGGTCACTTGACCAGCACCCTCACATCCCTGCAGAGTACATTGTGAATCCCACCACTTGCCTCAGCGTCCAGGCAACCAGGCAAGCCGTGTCTTCAGACACCTGTAGGGGCACTCTGAATAAGGGAGACACAAGCCTGCACACTGGTGTCACACTACATCTTGTCCCAGCACACGTGTGCATGACAGGTACATTCCTATTTTTTAAGTTGAACCCTGCAGAAAGAGGTCACCTCTTGTGCATGGTATAGTTTCACACCTACAAGTCGTAGTTGCAGAGCAAGTCACTTGAATGTGCATCACATGTACACACCTGTAGTCACACACTGGACCCCTTAAAAAGTTCACGCTGCTCCCAGATGGACGCAGGCGGCCGCTTAGAAACTTCTTCAAACAACATACACAGTGAGGTCAAGCTCCTAGAATGCAAGTGCACGGATTGTTCCAAGACATCAATAAGGCACATGAGGATGACACACAGAAGCATGCCTAGGCACAATCTTGCACAGTGACTTCACCAGATTGAAAAACACCATAACTCCAGAAGAATCTGAAAACCAGAATTGATTAAAGTCGCCTTTTAGACAATTCAGCAAAGAAATGTCCTTCAGCCTAATTACTGAACCACATACCCATTCAGAAACAACCAAGTTACATGAAGTCAGACAACTTGAAAACTAGAGGCTGCAACAGAGTAACAAGCAGGCAATAGAGGCACGAAAACAGGGTCACAAGCAGGCAACAGAGGCACGAAAACAGGGTCACAAGCAGGCAACAGAGTCACAAGCAGGCAACAGAGGCACGAAAACAGGGTCACAAGCAGGCAACAGAGGCACGAAAACAGGGTCACAAGCAGGCAACAGAGTCACAAGCAGGCAACAGAGGCACGAAAACAGGGTCACAAGCAGGCAACAGAGGCACGAAAACAGGGTCACAAGCAGGCAACAGAGGCACGTAAACAGGGTCACAAGCAGGCAACAGAGGCACGAAAACAGGGTCACAAGCAGGCAACAGAGGCACGAGAACAGGGTCACAAGCAGGCAACAGAGTCACAAGCAGGCAACAGAGGCACGAAAACAGGGTCACAAGCAGGCAACAGAGGCACGAAAACAGGGTCACAAGCAGGCAACAGAGGCACGAAAAAAGGGTCACAAGCAGGCAACAGAGGCACGTAAACAGGGTCACAAGCAGGCAACAGTCAAAAGCAGGCAACAGAGGCACGAAAACAGGGTCAGAAGCAGGCAACAGAGGCACGAAAACAGGGTCAGAAGCAGGCAACAGAGGCACGAAAACAGAGTCACAAGCAGGCAACAGAGGCACGAAAACAGAGTCACAAGCAGGCAACAGAGGCACGAAAACAGGGTCACAAGCAAGCAACAGAGTAACAAGCAGGCAACAGAGGCACGAAAACAGGGTCACAAGCAGGCAACAGAGGCACGTAAACAGGGTCACAAGCAGGCAACAGAGGCACAAAAACAGGGTCACAAGCAGGCAACAGAGTCACAAGCAGGCAACAGAGGCACGAAAACAGGGTCACAAGCAGGCAACAGAGGCACGAAAACAGGGTCACAAGCAGGCAACAGAGTCACAAGCAGGCAACAGAGGCACGAAAACAGGGTCACAAGCAGGCAACAGAGGCACGAAAACAGGGTCACAAGCAGGCAACAGAGTCACAAGCAGGCAACAGAGGCACGAAAACAGGGTCACAAGCAGGCAACAGAGGCACGAAAACAGGGTCACAAGCAGGCAACAGAGTCACAAGCAGGCAACAGAGGCACGAAAACAGGGTCACAAGCAGGCAACAGAGGCACGAAAACAGGGTCACAATCAGGCAACAAAGGCACGAAAAAAGGGTCACAAGCAGGCAACAGAGGCACGTAAACAGGGTCACAAGCAGGCAACAGTCACAAGCAGGCAACAGAGGCACGAAAACAGGGTCAGAAGCAGGCAACAGAGGCACGAAAACAGGGTCACAAGCAGGCAGCAGAGGCACGAAAACAGAGTCACAAGCAGGCAACAGAGGCACGAAAACAGGGTCACAAGCAAGCAACAGAGTAACAAGCAGGCAACAGAGGCACGAAAACAGGGTCACAAGCAGGCAACAGAGGCACGTAAACAGGGTCACAAGCAGGCAACAGAGGCACGAAAACAGGGTCACAAGCAGGCAAAAGAGGCACGAAAACAGGGTCACAAGCAGGCAACAGAGTCACAAGCAGGCAACAGAGGCACGAAAACAGGGTCACAAGCAGGCAACAGAGGCACGATAAAAGGGTCACAAGCAGGCATCAGAGGCACGTAAACAGGGTCACAAGCAGGCAACAGTCACAAGCAGGCAACAGAATTACGAAAACAGGGTGAGAAGCAGGCAACAGAGTCACAATCAGGCAACAGGGTCAGAAGCAGGCAACAGAGGCACGAAAACAGGGTCCCAAGCAGGCAACAGAGTCACAAAAACAGGGTCACAAGCAGGCAACAGAGTCACGAAAACAGGCAACAGAGGCACGAAAACAGTGTCACAAGCAGGCAACAGAGTCACGAAAACAGGGTCACAAGCAGGCAACAGAGTCACAAGCAGGCAACAGAGGCACGAAAACAGGGTCACAAGCAGGTAACAGAGTCACAAGCAGGCAACAGAGGCACGAAAACAGGGTCACAAGCAGGCAACAGAGGCACGAAAACGGGGTCACAAGCAGACAACAGAGTCACAAGAACAGGGTCACAAGCAGGCAACAGAGGCACGAAAACAGGGTCACAAGCAGGCAACAGAGTCACAAGAAGGCAACAGAGGCACGAAAACAGGGTCACAAGCAGGCAACAGAGGCACGAAAACAGGGTCACAAGCAGGCAACAGAGTCACAAGCAGGCAACAGAGGCACGAAAACAGGGTCACAAGCAGGCAACAGAGGCACGAAAACAGGGTCACAAGCAGGCAACAGAGTCACCAGCAGGCAACAGAGGCACGAAAAAAGGGTCACAAGCAGGCAACAGAGGCACGTAAACAGGGTCACAAGCAGGCAACAGAGTCACAAGCAGGCAACAGAGGCACGA
Source organism: Lissotriton vulgaris (assembly GCF_964263255.1). Taxonomy (NCBI): domain Eukaryota; kingdom Metazoa; phylum Chordata; class Amphibia; order Caudata; family Salamandridae; genus Lissotriton; species Lissotriton vulgaris. The sequence continues at coordinate 20,246 of NW_028245186.1, read as the reverse complement.
AAACAGGCAACAGAGGCACGAAAACAGTGTCACAAGCAGGCAACAGAGTCACGAAAACAGGGTCACAAGCAGGCAATAGAGTCACAAGCAGGCAACAGAGGCACGAAAACAGGGTCACAAGCAGGCAACAGAGGCACGAAAACAGGGTCACAAGCAGGCAACAGAGTCACAAGCAGGCAACAGAGGCACGAAAACAGGGTCACAAGCAGGCAACAGAGGCACGAAAACAGGGTCACAAGCAGGCAACAGAGTCACAAGCAGGCAACAGAGGCACGAAAACAGGTACCCATTATCTGAGAACGAGCATGAGCGAGTCAACAGGTCTGGCTTCCCCCATCCCTCCTTTGACTCATCCCAAAGCTCTTTTTGCTACTCGGACCCCCCCCCCCCCCCCCCCCCTCCCCAAATCTCTTTCTATAGACTCTTCCCTCTTTTATCCCTGCATTATCCCATTCAATCCACCTGTCAGACTCGCATGTCCACCGCTCACATTAACTCGTATTTCCCTATACTAATCCTCTTGGGATCCGGAGTAGCGCTCTACGTGCCTAAAAGAGATTCGACGCCTCGTTGGGGTAGTAGGCGCTATATAGATACAAGCACGTGTCTGAACGAAATCTCACCGAAGCTCGATAATAGCCCGGAGAGCAGGAGTTTAATGTTGATACTTTAAGCTGCGCCTCTTGGAAAGGATTCATAGGTGCGCCTCTCTGACCAAGCACCTTTTAGAGAAAACAGGGTCACAAGCAGGCAACAGAGGCACGAAAACAGGGTCACAAGCAGGCAACAGAGTCACAAGCAGGCAACAGAGGCACGAAAACAGGGTCACAAGCAGGCAACAGAGGCACGAAAACAGGGTCACAAGCAGGCAACAGAGTCACAAGCAGGCAACAGAGGCACGAAAACAGGGTCACAAGCAGGCAACAGAGGCACGAAAACAGGGTCACAAGCAGGCAACAGAGGCACGTAAACAGGGTCACAAGCAGGCAACAGAGGCACGAAAACAGGGTCACAAGCAGGCAACAGAGGCACGAGAACAGGGTCACAAGCAGGCAACAGAGTCACAAGCAGGCAACAGAGGCACGAAAACAGGGTCACAAGCAGGCAACAGAGGCACGAAAACAGGGTCACAAGCAGGCAACAGAGGCACGAAAAAAGGGTCACAAGCAGGCAACAGAGGCACGTAAACAGGGTCACAAGCAGGCAACAGTCAAAAGCAGGCAACAGAGGCACGAAAACAGGGTCAGAAGCAGGCAACAGAGGCACGAAAACAGGGTCAGAAGCAGGCAACAGAGGCACGAAAACAGAGTCACAAGCAGGCAACAGAGGCACGAAAACAGAGTCACAAGCAGGCAACAGAGGCACGAAAACAGGGTCACAAGCAAGCAACAGAGTAACAAGCAGGCAACAGAGGCACGAAAACAGGGTCACAAGCAGGCAACAGAGGCACGTAAACAGGGTCACAAGCAGGCAACAGAGGCACAAAAACAGGGTCACAAGCAGGCAACAGAGTCACAAGCAGGCAACAGAGGCACGAAAACAGGGTCACAAGCAGGCAACAGAGGCACGAAAACAGGGTCACAAGCAGGCAACAGAGTCACAAGCAGGCAACAGAGGCACGAAAACAGGGTCACAAGCAGGCAACAGAGGCACGAAAACAGGGTCACAAGCAGGCAACAGAGTCACAAGCAGGCAACAGAGGCACGAAAACAGGGTCACAAGCAGGCAACAGAGGCACGAAAACAGGGTCACAAGCAGGCAACAGAGTCACAAGCAGGCAACAGAGGCACGAAAACAGGGTCACAAGCAGGCAACAGAGGCACGAAAACAGGGTCACAATCAGGCAACAAAGGCACGAAAAAAGGGTCACAAGCAGGCAACAGAGGCACGTAAACAGGGTCACAAGCAGGCAACAGTCACAAGCAGGCAACAGAGGCACGAAAACAGGGTCAGAAGCAGGCAACAGAGGCACGAAAACAGGGTCACAAGCAGGCAGCAGAGGCACGAAAACAGAGTCACAAGCAGGCAACAGAGGCACGAAAACAGGGTCACAAGCAAGCAACAGAGTAACAAGCAGGCAACAGAGGCACGAAAACAGGGTCACAAGCAGGCAACAGAGGCACGTAAACAGGGTCACAAGCAGGCAACAGAGGCACGAAAACAGGGTCACAAGCAGGCAAAAGAGGCACGAAAACAGGGTCACAAGCAGGCAACAGAGTCACAAGCAGGCAACAGAGGCACGAAAACAGGGTCACAAGCAGGCAACAGAGGCACGATAAAAGGGTCACAAGCAGGCATCAGAGGCACGTAAACAGGGTCACAAGCAGGCAACAGTCACAAGCAGGCAACAGAATTACGAAAACAGGGTGAGAAGCAGGCAACAAAGTCACAATCAGGCAACAGGGTCAGAAGCAGGCAACAGAGGCACGAAAACAGGGTCCCAAGCAGGCAACAGAGTCACAAAAACAGGGTCACAAGCAGGCAACAGAGTCACGAAAACAGGCAACAGAGGCACGAAAACAGTGTCACAAGCAGGCAACAGAGTCACGAAAACAGGGTCACAAGCAGGCAACAGAGTCACGAAAACAGGGTCACAAGCAGGCAACAGAGTCACAAGCAGGCAACAGAGGCACGAAAACAGGGTCACAAGCAGGTAACAGAGTCACAAGCAGGCAACAGAGGCACGAAAACAGGGTCACAAGCAGGCAACAGAGGCACGAAAACGGGGTCACAAGCAGACAACAGAGTCACAAGAACAGGGTCACAAGCAGGCAACAGAGGCACGAAAACAGGGTCACAAGCAGGCAACAGAGTCACAAGAAGGCAACAGAGGCACGAAAACAGGGTCACAAGCAGGCAACAGAGGCACGAAAACAGGGTCACAAGCAGGCAACAGAGTCACAAGCAGGCAACAGAGGCACGAAAACAGGGTCACAAGCAGGCAACAGAGGCACGAAAACAGGGTCACAAGCAGGCAACAGAGTCACCAGCAGGCAACAGAGGCACGAAAAAAGGGTCACAAGCAGGCAACAGAGGCACGTAAACAGGGTCACAAGCAGGCAACAGAGTCACAAGCAGGCAACAGAGGCACGAAAACAGGCAACAGAGGCACGAAAACAGTGTCACAAGCAGGCAACAGAGTCACGAAAACAGGGTCACAAGCAGGCAATAGAGTCACAAGCAGGCAACAGAGGCACGAAAACAGGGTCACAAGCAGGCAACAGAGGCACGAAAACAGGGTCACAAGCAGGCAATAGAGTCACAAGCAGGCAACAGAGGCACGAAAACAGGGTCACAAGCAGGCAACAGAGGCACGAAAACAGGGTCACAAGCAGGCAACAGAGTCACAAGCAGGCAACAGAGGCACGAAAACAGGGTCACAAGCAGGCAACAGAGGCACGAAAACAGGGTCACAAGCAGGCAACAGAGTCACAAGCAGGCAACAGAGGCACGTAAACAGGTACCCATTATCTGAGAACGAGCATGAGCGAGTCAACAGGTCTGGCTTCCCCCATCCCTCCTTTGACTCATCCCAAAGCTCTTTTTGCTACTCGGACCCCCCCCCCTCCCCAAATCTCTTTCTATAGACTCTTCCCTCTTTTATCCCTGCATTATCCCATTCAATCCACCTGTCAGACTCGCATGTCCACCGCTCACATTAACTCGTATTTCCCTATACTAATCCTCTTGGGATCCGGAGTAGCGCTCTACGTGCCTAAAAGAGATTCGACGCCTCGTTGGGGTAGTAGGCGCTATATAGATACAAGCACGTGTCTGAACGAAATCTCACCGAAGCTCGATAATAGCCCGGAGAGCAGGAGTTTAATGTTGATACTTTAAGCTGCGCCTCTTGGAAAGGATTCATAGGTGCGCCTCTCTGACCAAGCACCTTTTAGAGAAAACAGGGTCACAAGCAGGCAACAGAGGCACGAAAACAGGGTCACAAGCAGGCAACAGAGTCACAAGCAGGCAACAGAGGCACGAAAACAGGGTCACAAGCAGGCAACAGAGGCACGAAAACAGGGTCACAAGCAGGCAACAGAGTCACAAGCAGGCAACAGAGGCACGAAAACAGGGTCACAAGCAGGCAACAGAGGCACGAAAACAGGGTCACAAGCAGGCAACAGAGGCACGTAAACAGGGTCACAAGCAGGCAACAGAGGCACGAAAACAGGGTCACAAGCAGGCAACAGAGGCACGAGAACAGGGTCACAAGCAGGCAACAGAGTCACAAGCAGGCAACAGAGGCACGAAAACAGGGTCACAAGCAGGCAACAGAGGCACGAAAACAGGGTCACAAGCAGGCAACAGAGGCACGAAAAAAGGGTCACAAGCAGGCAACAGAGGCACGTAAACAGGGTCACAAGCAGGCAACAGTCAAAAGCAGGCAACAGAGGCACGAAAACAGGGTCAGAAGCAGGCAACAGAGGCACGAAAACAGGGTCAGAAGCAGGCAACAGAGGCACGAAAACAGAGTCACAAGCAGGCAACAGAGGCACGAAAACAGAGTCACAAGCAGGCAACAGAGGCACGAAAACAGGGTCACAAGCAGGCAACAGAGGCACGAAAACAGGGTCACAAGCAGGCAACAGAGTCACAAGCAGGCAACAGAGGCACGAAAACAGGGTCACAAGCAGGCAACAGAGGCACGAAAACAGGGTCACAATCAGGCAACAAAGGCACGAAAAAAGGGTCACAAGCAGGCAACAGAGGCACGTAAACAGGGTCACAAGCAGGCAACAGTCACAAGCAGGCAACAGAGGCACGAAAACAGGGTCAGAAGCAGGCAACAGAGGCACGAAAACAGGGTCACAAGCAGGCAGCAGAGGCACGAAAACAGAGTCACAAGCAGGCAACAGAGGCACGAAAACAGGGTCACAAGCAAGCAACAGAGTAACAAGCAGGCAACAGAGGCACGAAAACAGGGTCACAAGCAGGCAACAGAGGCACGTAAACAGGGTCACAAGCAGGCAACAGAGGCACGAAAACAGGGTCACAAGCAGGCAAAAGAGGCACGAAAACAGGGTCACAAGCAGGCAACAGAGTCACAAGCAGGCAACAGAGGCACGAAAACAGGGTCACAAGCAGGCAACAGAGGCACGATAAAAGGGTCACAAGCAGGCATCAGAGGCACGTAAACAGGGTCACAAGCAGGCAACAGTCACAAGCAGGCAACAGAATTACGAAAACAGGGTGAGAAGCAGGCAACAGAGTCACAATCAGGCAACAGGGTCACAAGCAGGCAACAGAGTCACGAAAACAGGGTCACAAGCAGGCAACAGAGTCACGAAAACAGGGTCACAAGCAGGCAACAGAGTCACAAGCAGGCAACAGAGGCACGAAAACAGGGTCACAAGCAGGTAACAGAGTCACAAGCAGGCAACAGAGGCACGAAAACAGGGTCACAAGCAGGCAACAGAGGCACGAAAACGGGGTCACAAGCAGACAACAGAGTCACAAGAACAGGGTCACAAGCAGGCAACAGAGGCACGAAAACAGGGTCACAAGCAGGCAACAGAGTCACAAGAAGGCAACAGAGGCACGAAAACAGGGTCACAAGCAGGCAACAGAGGCACGAAAACAGGGTCACAAGCAGGCAACAGAGTCACAAGCAGGCAACAGAGGCACGAAAACAGGGTCACAAGCAGGCAACAGAGGCACGAAAACAGGGTCACAAGCAGGCAACAGAGTCACCAGCAGGCAACAGAGGCACGAAAAAAGGGTCACAAGCAGGCAACAGAGGCACGTAAACAGGGTCACAAGCAGGCAACAGAGTCACAAGCAGGCAACAGAGGCACGAAAACAGGCAACAGAGGCACGAAAACAGTGTCACAAGCAGGCAACAGAGTCACGAAAACAGGGTCACAAGCAGGCAATAGAGTCACAAGCAGGCAACAGAGGCACGAAAACAGGGTCACAAGCAGGCAACAGAGGCACGAAAACAGGGTCACAAGCAGGCAATAGAGTCACAAGCAGGCAACAGAGGCACGAAAACAGGGTCACAAGCAGGCAACAGAGGCACAAGCAGGCAACAGAGGCACGAAAACAGGGTCACAAGCAGGCAACAGAGGCACGAAAACAGGGTCACAAGCAGGCAACAGAGTCACAAGCAGGCAACAGAGGCTTGTAAACAGGTACCCATTATCTGAGAACGAGCATGAGCGAGTCAACAGGTCTGGCTTCCCCCATCCCTCCTTTGACTCATCCCAAAGCTCTTTTTGCTACTCGGACCCCCCCCCCCCCTCCCCAAATCTCTTTCTATAGACTCTTCCCTCTTTTATCCCTGCATTATCCCATTCAATCCACCTGTCAGACTCGCATGTCCACCGCTCACATTAACTCGTATTTCCCTATACTAATCCTCTTGGGATCCGGAGTAGCGCTCTACGTGCCTAAAAGAGATTCGACGCCTCGTTGGGGTAGTAGGCGCTATATAGATACAAGCACGTGTCTGAACGAAATCTCACCGAAGCTCGATAATAGCCCGGAGAGCAGGAGTTTAATGTTGATACTTTAAGCTGCGCCTCTTGGAAAGGATTCATAGGTGCGCCTCTCTGACCAAGCACCTTTTAGAGAACACCCTTCCCTCCTCTCATCCCACTCTAAGCCCTGATACACTCATCGTCATTCCCACAGGGATTTTGGTCTCCACTGCTGGAAAGCCTCCAGGGCGGAATGACACTAAACGTGGCCTAAACGCAGAGCTGTGCACTTTGCAATATCGTGCGCGCTACCCCGTGCTGGGCCTGCTGAGGCAGCCTTCCTGTTCAGCTTGTGGGGTTCAGCAGTTGGCAGGTGCCAAGTTCCAGAATATTTGTAGTATGTACTGGGCGGGGCTTAAGTGGGGGCGGGGCCTGGACCCATCACCTATATAGGATACTAGCAGCCCGCCCCGACGTTGTCCGGGGGCAATCAGGCTTACAGCGCAGGCAGTCCGCCAAACTTTACCGCTCTTCCCTGTGCTCCAAACTTCACCGCTCCTCCCCGCGCTCCAGAATCCCAGGCCCCCAACCACCTCCTCAGCCCACCGCGGGCTTCCGGGGGGCAATCAGGCTTACAGCGCAGGCAGTCTGCCAAACTTTACCGCTCCTCCCGGCGGTCCAAACAGCCCGCTCCGGTATGCAACCGTTACCACGCATTTTTTACCACGCAGTACCTTTACAACACGGTATTTACAACGAAAACCATTACAACGCATTGCTCTGGGGGGCGCTATAGGATAGGGAATAAGTTTAATTTACTATCCAATAACCTTCCCTAGTGTCCCCGGGGACTGGAGTTGGAATAGTAAATTAAACTATTCACTATCCGCACCCCAAAGCACTATGCGTTGTAATAGTATGCGTTGTAAATACTGCGTTGTAAAGGTATGCGTGGTAAAAGTATGCGTGCTAACGTCATACATCCGCCCGCTCCAGTCCACCAAAGTTTACCGCTCCTCCCCGCGCTTCACCTACCTCAGCCCGCTCCAGTCCGCCAAAGTTCACCGCTCCTCCCCGCGCTCCTGTCCGCCGCTCTTCCCCGCGCTCCTGTCCGCCGCTCCTCCCCGCGCTGCTGTCCGCCGCTCCTCCTTGCGCTCCTGTCCGCCGCTCCTCCCCGCGCTCCTGATGATGACAGCGTCGTTAGCGCACACGGCCGGCGCTACTTCCAAGGGACTACTTTTTTTGGGAACGTATATTTTTTAAAGAACGTATATTTTTTGTGGTATATAGCCTATGTCACTCTGCAGACCCTGACCATTCCAATGATGTATTGGGTGTTTGGATTGGCGCTGTGGTTCCCGATTTTACCCGCCTCAAAGGTTCCCAGTTCTCTCTTTATAATAGTAGCATAGATTATATATGGAAATGTGTTATGAATCATTAAATGTACCAGGGGAGAGGGGAGCAACGTTCCCCTTGTATGAATTGTTTATATATATATTTCTGTAATGTTCTGTGACCTGGAAAAATAAAAAAAAGAATAATAAAGAAAATAAAAAAGGAAGCCTGATGTGATAAGTAGAATTATAGGTGGGTAACAGTGATCACAGGGATTTTTTCATCGAGGGTTCTGAGTGACATCAAATAGACAAAAGTGTAGCTAAATTGTCTATGATGTCACTAAGAACACTGAGGTGAAAAACACCCTTTTAATGCACTTTTTACCTATTATAATTTCTGTTCTATGTAGCTCCCAATATAAACTGTCACCTGCTTTCAACTGCTACGGAAGGGAAAAGAGTCATTGGCAAGCCATAGATAAGATGGTCTCTCCCCCATCCAAAAATAAGGAAATAAATACCCAGCTTCCTTCCACCCACCCCACCCCATTATGCACCTTCTCTTCTCTCCCCCTCGGAAGCTGTGCTCCCTGTTCTCCAGCACAGCTCTGAGAGGTTCTTACAGAGCCCAGACAGAGCAGCCTCGAGTTCTTTCAAGGCAGCAACAGGGGATTACAGGTTTTGTTACCCACCTTAGTTACGTCACAGCAGTGAATTACTGGATTTAGAACCAAGCCATTCACGATAATGGCTCTTTATGAGAGCTGTGCATACAAATAATGCTAGTCATTCATCTACTGATGGATCTTCTCATTTCTTTGAGCGTGGATATGTGCACTGATAAAGAAGAATTGACCTTGAGAGCACAGCTCCCCAGATGTACCCTTATTGCCTGGACACACGTCATCTCATGCACTCATCTCCGGTATATCTACAGATATTCGGATAAGATTTGAGGCGAAAGCTATTCAATCTCTTTCCTCTTTCTGTCCTGTGCTGGTAATGGGTGAAAACAGATTGGAATCATCTGTGCAAACAAACAAAGGCGCCGCTTTATTACAGCTGCTGATGGTGTCTGTGCCACGCGGCTCCCAGAGGCTGCTGGGATGGGGCATGGGCCAGCCTTGGCATTCACCGGACTGAACGGTGCCAAGCGGAGATAAGGATTGGCTGGCACGTCCCCTTCCAATTACTGTCAAACCTATGAGCCAGGAAGCAGTTTACTACAGATATGTCAGTATTTGTAGTATTAGAGACTTCTGTTTTAAAACATGTTGTGTTCATATCTCCATTCCTCTGTGCTACTGTGGTATTAAAGAAATGCAAAGTTGCACCTTATAAATGATTTTATATGATATATATCTTTGCTCTCTGGGTGCAGGGCTGGGTCGTGAACCTTGAAAGTGATGGGCATAAGCCCCTGACCTGAGGTTTCCTCGTCATTCTCCCGATGCCTTTCAGGGGCATATGTAATGGATCCTTATCAAGAATTGACGTAAGAGCAGGGCTCACTGGTGCTTTTAACAGCACAGTTTCCACATAGGTTGGCTAAAATATTAGAGATTTTTAAGCAGAACTAAAAACATATTTCAAAAAACGTTCATGCTTTGCCAAGCAAAACTACCCAGCAGTGCTGTGGAGTAAAGGGAAATTGTACTAGAAAAAACAATGTCTTCCACCGTTTTACCAAGTTATCTTGGTTAGTGGGAACCCTTTACTACATCTCTATAAACGGCTTGGTCTGGGCTCCCTGCCTGCTCTCAGTGTGAATAAACCGGTGCACAAGCGGCCTATCTCTGTCTTCAGTGGTTTCTACATGCGTTTGCCCGGGGGGTTGCTCCTATGTCTTTGTGCCTGCTGCAGCTGCCTGTGCCGCACCACTTCCTGGTTGTGCAAGCAGAGGCGGGGCCTGTATCTATGACAGCATCTGACGCCTGCAGAGCTCCCCCCCTTCTCTCTCTCTTTCCTCTCTCTCTCCATCCACCCCTCTGGTGCCTCCTCTCCTGCCCAGCCTCCACCCCTCCCTTTGGCTAGCTGCCTCCGCCGTGCAGAGTCCCCCATGGCCCAGTGGAGCGCCTCGTAGCCCCCTCTCCGGACCCCAGAGCTGCGAGAAAGGAGCGCACATGCTGCAGTGTCTATGTGCAAAGCGCCTAAAACAGCGGAAGAACGTGCCTGGTGAGATCTTGGCGCTACTCTCAGAGAGCGCTACCGGATGCTCTGTCCACAGCTCTTAAATGCAGAATTTTACTACACACACTCGCTGTCTGTCAAATAGTGCGCATGGGGTCTGGGGACCCTCTGGTGACGTTTGTTATTAGTGTGCATGTGTTTGTCAGGGAGACACAAGCTGGGTGATGAGCAAACAGCTTGGTAGGCGCTATGCACGTGGTTATCGTTTGTTTGGGTCTTGAGCCCCCTCCCCCTTGTCCGCGGGCACGCTGCGCGCTCACTGCTCCCTAGGTTATGAGTAAAATGTTCGGTTTCCTTTTCAACAAATGGTATCTTCGAGTTCGTTTAAGAGATTACTCTTGAAGGGGTAATGTCTTCTAGGCAGCCTGTTGCAATGTGATGATGCAGAAGACAAGAATGATAATCCAAGTGGACTCAGCGTGTGATCCTGGGCATACCACGATATGAGGTGTGATTTTAAAATAGCGTTAGTATGGTCTGGTGATGGCCTTGACGGCCTTGTTTATTTTAGATGCCACGCATGCACGTCCTCAAAGCGTCGAGTGTTAAGGGCTATTTGAGATCACATGCATTTTACAAACAAGCATTTACAAGGGGCCGGAGACACGGACAGCGGGGGGGGTGGGAGCGGACAGCAGGGGGGGGGAAACGGGCACAAAAAGGCAGAAAGCAAGAAAAAGCACTCACCCACCTCTTTAGGTTACTTGAGGGAACGGCGTGCGTGCAGGGGTTGCTCCCATAACACCTACGGGCATGTTGAAGTTACCCATCGTATCGGTAGAGCTTGTGCTGCCCCTTCCTCAGAGCTGGGTCAATGATGAGTTTGTAACTTTCCAGTGGTGTCCCTTCTCCGCAGAGCCGCCTCTTCCCGGTGCTGCCGGGGTGCTCCCCCCTCCACCTTCCATGCTACGGGCATTGTAGAGCAAAGCACGGGCACCAGCGGGAGGGGGGCGGGAACGGGGGCCGGAGACACAGAGAGCGGGAGGGGGGCGGGGGCGGGAACGGGGGCCGGGGACACGGAGAGCAATAGAGGGGGTGGGAACGGCCAAAAAATAAAAGCAAGCACTCACCTGGACTTCTTCCGGGTGCCGTCAATGCCGGACCAGATTCGGGGGCGTTCCCGGCTTTCGGCTGACGTAGCGTGACGTAGCCAAAAGCCAGAAATTCTCGAGAACGCCCCCGAATCTGGTCCAGCATTGACGGACAGGCCCGTCTTCCAATGGCTAGCCTCCATTTATGGAGCTAGCCAATGGAAGACGGGGGCCGTTCCTGTCTCCCCTACTATACTCATTAGGTTTTCGCCTGTGCGAAAAAGCTGCGCAGAGCGCAGCTTTCGCCAGGCAAAACCTAAAAACGACCAAAATGTGCTTGGAGTATAAATTCTGGTATTCTAACCCAGGTGGATGAATACAAATATGTGGGCATCCTACTAGATTGGCAATTAAACTACAAACATCATTTAGACCTTGGGAATGCAAAATCAAAACAACTTCAATTTGCTTTCAAAACCATACAAAAAAAACTAAGCGGAAGGTCAACTGGTCACCTGCTAAAGGTTGTAGCAGCAGAACTTCTGCCTTCAATCACATATGGCTCGGAAATGATGGCCACCAAGGACTCTAGAACGCTAAAGCTTGCACAATCAAGATTATTTAAAAAACTCTTCTCAATTCTGCGACATATTCCCTAAGTGCAAATACGCTTAGAATACGGATTAGCAAATCAGATACTGGCCAGACAAGGGGTCCTGGCCAAATATTACTGGCGCATGAGGGGATGCTGAAGATAACACGCTTGCCCATCTCTGTTGGGAAGAGGTAAAAAAACAGGCTAGGCAGACCAATCCCACATGCAAGTCTCTTAGGCAAGCGCTTCTATCTCAAAATCTGGAAGAAGTTTGGCATTCACCAATGTCATATCTTGACATAACAAACCACCAACAAAGCCGTCAAACAAGCATTGTTGCTAATAGACAAAGCATTAGTGGCTGGCAAAAGTCATGCCTGGATCGTGATGCCAACATATAAACAACTGAAACAACAATTCTATTTACAAGAATGTTTCAGGGATCATTATAAGAAGAAATTAAGCTTATTGAGGTTGGGGTGGTTTCCGAGTAAAGACCTCGCCCCAAAATGGTTACGGACCTGGCAAACTCTGGATTGTCGCCTCTGTGATAAAGGAGTAGAGTTGTTATTGCATCTGTTATGTATCTGTCCTGCCTTACAAAATCAAAGGAAGACCCTCTTGAGGCCACTCCTAAGAGAAACACAAGTCAGGACCTGCAGGGCGGCTGTGATAAAATGCCTCAGTGGGTCATCGATACAACTTTCTTGCAAAACAATAAAATTCCTGACATTTGCTGCTCAGGAGCTCGAAAAAAAGGAAGGAGCAAAAGAGGAACTGGGACATATGGACAGCTTGCAGCCGGACCCAGATCCTCTTTCATTCTCTCTACAGCCACCCTCCCCCCCTCTTCTTCTCTTTATTTTAAGACACTACAAGCATTTTATTTGAGACAAGAGGGGACAGTTACATCCAATCAAATACAAGCCCTTATGTGTGCAGCACCCCTTGTTATAACTGTCATTTGATGGCCCCAATTTTTAGGTCTCGTCTATTCCATCCCGTAGGGATGGTGGGCGAGATTTATAGTAAGGCTTTCGAAAAGTCTACCCAACTGCGGATCATGTACAGTTCATGTGAGCCAGGCGCGTGCACAGGAATCCTTTCCCCCTACCCCTCCCACGAAGCAAGACAAGACAAGACAAGAACATCAAAGCGACTGCGGTCGCTATGATTCCATTTGCCACCAGCCACTTCACGCGCTCCGCAGGTCATAAACAGGACCATCTGCTCGTGAATCGGAATGCTGGCATGGTTGCCCAGCCCCCCCTCCCAGCGCTGCCTTTCCTCTGCCATTTTATGGTTTCCAATACGTCTTACTAAAACCTAGAGTGGCACATGCATTTTTTTGTCATCTCTTTTGCTGCTCAGCTTCAACCGGTGCCCAACATCGCCCCCAGTTCTACGCTCCTCACATGTATCGCCCTGCCCTATCGGAGCTCTGTTTACCACCACTGCATGGCTCACACAGGCATGATTCCACATGCACCTTCACTGTGCTCGTGTCTTTTTTTTTTCTTTTCGCGTGCTTGTTCACTTTTAATGCACTATGCCCCCACCTCGCAGAGGAAGCATACCATCGCCTCACAGCTCACACGGGCACGATTCCACACGCACCTTCACTGTGCTCACTTTTTTTTTTCTTTTTGCGTGCGTGTTCGCTTTTAATGCACTATGCCCCCACCTTGTAGAGGAAGCATCCCATCGCCTCACAGCTCACACAGGCACGATTCCACACGCACCTTCACTGTGCTTGTGTCTTTTTTTTTTCTTTTTTCGAGTGTGTGTTCACTTTAAATGCACTATGCCCCCACCTCGCAGTGGAAGCATCCCATCGCCTCACAGCTCACACAGGCACGATTCCACACGCAAATCTCGCATGCGCCCCTCCTTCCACCTCATATGCCTCAATACCTCCGCTCCTTTTAAACACCACCCCCCTCCTCTCCCTGAGACACCAGAGCAGAGAGAATGCGCGGCTAAGACACTCAAGGGTAAACAGCAAGTCGAGGAACAAGAAAGGTGGGCCTGTGTGCAAGGGAAACTGGGTTATGTGGCAGGCGCTGCAGGTATATGCAATGACAAGGGGTGCATAAAAGGGTGCTTAAGAGATGAGGGTAATGTGGCTCCTTCCGACCCTCCCCCCCCACTCGCGGTGATGCTTGCTACCCGCCGCCCCCCAGACCACTTTAATAGTAGCGGAACCGGTGTGGCAATTTATTAATACCAGCAGCACTGCTTCCCTCACGTATCCTCCTCGCTTGACAAATGTGTGCGAAAGCGTTCGTGTGGTCTCCTGAAACAGAATGAAAGCACAGCAAAAGGCACACGGTATATACAAATTACTATTTAAAGTGTGAGAGGTAAACAGGATTAGAGTGCTTGGTCTGCGCCAAGCATGCGATAGATATGGGACAACACACCAGAAAACTGTAGCATGCAACATCACAACAGTACTTGCCAGGCTGCAGCCACGTCGACATAATTTGCTACCACTTCATAGCAGTCCCTGGGACATCCCTGCAGCATTCAAGGGCGCCAAAACCTGACAAGCCGCACATGGTTTTCACAAGCTTTCTCACTCACAGGCAGCTTGAGGTCAGTCGGTAACTAACCCCCAGTGGCGAGGGTTCACTAACTCAATATTTACCTTTCACTCGCCACCCAGGCACTTCCGGTAGATACCATCCCAACATGGCGACTGTGTACACGGGTGTGTGTGACCTAGAAATCCCAATAGTAGAAGTTTCAGTCCCTGCGTCAGTTACCCAACCGTCATCACCAATAGAAAGAGGACAATGTTACGAGGCAATGGCTTGGCTTCCGAGTTTCTTGTTTTTGTGCCTTCAAATGTGCCCGCGGGCGCTGATTGGTTCTTATTACTGCTGCACCTATAAGTACATTTGCTGCTGGCTTAGGCTTGTTCACATTTCTTACTTCTTTTCACAATGCCTAACTCTATTTCTTTTCACCTTTTTTCCCTCCCTGCTCTCTTGCTTCCACTTTTCCTTCCCACAATCTCCGTTTCTCCCCCTTACTATCTACTAATCTTTATTTCTTCCCTTTTACTTTTTGTCTTTTCCTTCAAACTGTAACAAATATCCAAGGAATCTCGGCGCTCTCAAAACAGGAATAACAAATGCTGATTGTACTTGATTACTATTGCACCAGACCAATCACAATTACTATCTCATAATCGGAAGGTAGCGAGGGTCTGCTGCGCTCCAAACTGATAACTTGCAGGTTGTACAAGATCACCGCAGCAGGGGCCTAGCCCACCACGCTATTTTACACAAGCTCTGAGTTTTTTTTAAAGTCCATTCCCTCGCACTACCGCACTTTTATGTTTCAGCTGAACATTTCTCAGGTCCAAGTTTTTAGTTACAACTGTGATGCTAATTCTGTTTCAGATGCAAACTCCCAAACCCCTCCCCTCCTCCCTCTCAGCGGTGTGACTTCCATTCGTACAGCAGGTGCAGTGACACCGGGACCCAGAGCCCTGAGGGGCCCGTTGAGCCCTGATTATTGCTGTATTTTATAATTCAAACAGCAACCAGGGTGGCCCATTACTTGCACTAGGCCCATGACACTCTGGCTACGCTACTGCCACTCACAATTTAGGGTGAAAATCACATCTTAAATATTTGCTCCCAGGATTTGCTGCAAGAAAATCTGCCACAAATCGCGGGAGTAAACTGCGCAAAATTTCATTTTTTTGCACCCTCCATTAGAAGAAATATTGCCTGAATGGTTTATATGTATGTTTATGTAATTGTTTTGACTGCCAACGTGTTGCACTTTATCCTCTGCTGAGGGTTTAAGACACTGTAAGCAGACGGAATTTCAGAAAATAAATGTCATAGACCAGACCAGCACAGCACACCATCTCAGCTTGACTCAGCAACACCTCAGCATCACTGATCACGGCACCATTTTAACACCACAGCATCAACACAGCGCCACCTCCGCATCAGTACAACACTATCGCAGCACCTCCCCGGCATCTGCACGCATCACTTCAGCACCAGTCAGCGTCACTCATCACCACTGCAGCAACACCACCTGAGCTTCACTCACCAGCACCTGGGCACGACCACATACACAGCACCACCTCAGCATCACTCAGGCCCAGCGCAGCACCACCACAGCACAGTACCACCTCAGTATCACTCAGCACCAGAACAGCACCACCTGAGCACCACAGCAACACCAATGCATCAGTGCAGCAATACCTCAGCACCGTTTCTGCATCTGCGCAGCACCACTTCAACACCAGTCACGGTCACTCAGGACCACTTCAGCAGCACCACCTGAACGTCACTCAGCAGCAGCTGAGCACTACTACAACCATCAGCACAACACCACCTCAACATTATTCAGCCCCAGCGCAGCACCATCTTAGCAACAGCGCAGCACTACCTCAGCACTAGCACAACACCACCTCAGCACCACCTGACTAGTAACACAGCACAACCTCAACATTAATGCAGCACCAGCACTGCATCACTCAGCACCAGCATCTCCTTAGCATCACTCAAAACCACCACCTCACCATCACTCTGCACCACCTCAGCATCATTAAACAACACCTCAGTATCACTCAGCACCACATAAGCACCAACTCCGCACAAGCACACCACCACCTAAGCACTACTTCAGTTTAACTCTTCATGATCTGAGCACCAGCACAGCACTACCTTGGCATTAGTGCAGCACTGCCACCTCTGCACCAGCGTAGCACCAGCACAGCATCACTCAGCACCAGCACAGATTCTCCTCAGCATCACTCCCCACCACAGCACCACCTCCGTATCAGCACAGCACCACCTCCCCATCAGTGCACCACCAGCAAAGCACCAACTCAGTACCAGCGCCAGGCCCGGACTGGCCATAGCGGGCACCGGGCAATCCCCCGGTGCGCCGCAAGGGTGGGGGCCGATTTTGTTAGAGGGCCGTTTTAGCAGCATAGCTGCAAAATTGGCCCTGCAACAAAATCGGCCGAAAACCGGCCCTAGCAAAGCGCTCTGCGGCACCTCCAAACCCCCCCCCCCGAGTGGGGAGGGGGGCCGGCCGAGCACTTTGCAAGGGCCGGTTTTGGTTCCCAGTCCGGCCTTGACCAGCGCAGCCCCATCACAGCATCAGCGTTGCACCACCTCAGCACAACTTCAGCATTAGCGCATCACTCAGCACCACTTCTGCACAAGCACACCACCACCTCAGCACCATGTCAGTATAACTCAGCATCACCAGAGCATCAGCATAGCATTATCTCAGCAACAGGAAGGACAAACTTGAAGACAGTGTATATATTAATTTTCTTTTAATAGGGTTGTTCGTTTGTACATAATGTTTACTTGTTTACTGTATGTATGTAAAGCGCTCTGATACCTACGGGTCAAGCTAGCGCTATATAAAACTTTTAAAATTAAAATAAATAACTAAAAAGTTTTAATGACAAAGCTATTAATTTCGCTACTTTCAAAACCAACACATAAATAAAAAATGTGTCATTTACAATACCAATAGCTCAAACTTTCCTAATGCGAGACCTATTGCATTGCAAATACATGTTTAATGAGAGGGCCACCGCCTTATAAAAGTGCTACCCCTGTTTCCTTTTATCTTTGTATATTTAAAAACGCTCTGCCTGTTATTACTTATCATGTATATCTGTGCAAAGTCGCCCAGGACACGAGACATGTTTTATGCTGTTTTACGCTGATTCAATATGTTGATGTTGATCACATGGTGGTAAGTTCCACCCTTTTACGATTTTAACAAATCAAATAAAAGTATTTTTGAGGGGGGAAGGAAGGAAGGAAGGAAGGAAGGAAGGAAGGAAGGAAGGAAGGAAGGAAGGAAGGAAGGAAGGAAGGAAGGAAGGAAGGAAGGAAGGAAGGAAGGAAGGAAGGAAGGAAGGAAGGAAGGAAGGAAGGAAGGAAGGAAGGCACCTTCCGAACCAAGCACCCCTCACTGTGTATCATGCTACTCATTTGCTAATACCCTTTGGCAAGACTCATTCATGGATATAAAGCGCTACTACCCATTCGCTAATGCCCTTTGGCGACCCATTCATGGGTATAAAATGCTACTACACGTTTGCTAATGCCGTTTGGCGACCCATTCATGGGTATAAAATGCTACTACACGTTTGCTAATGCCCTTTGGCGACCCATTCATGGATATAAAGCGCTACTACCCGTTCGCTAATGCTCTTTGGCGATCCATTCATGGGTATCAAACGCTACTTCCTGTTCGCTAATGCCCTTTGGTGACCCATTCATGGCAAGAAAGCACTACTACCTGTTCGCTAATGCTCTTTGGCGACCCGTTCATGGGTATAAAACGCACCTACCGGTTCGCTAATGCCCTTTGGCGACCCATTCATGGGTATAAAACGCTACTACCCGTTCGCTAATGCCCTTT
This sequence comes from Lissotriton vulgaris, assembly GCF_964263255.1. NCBI lineage: Eukaryota > Metazoa > Chordata > Amphibia > Caudata > Salamandridae > Lissotriton > Lissotriton vulgaris. Next base: position 2,242 of record NW_028245186.1, on the reverse strand, counting down.
GGCGACCCATTCATGGTTGTAAAACACTCCTACCCGTTCGCTAATGCCCTTTGGCGACCTATTCAGGGTATAAAGCTCTTCTACCCATTCGCTAATGCTCTTTGGTGACACATTCATGGGTATAAAACGCTACTACGCATTGGCTAATGCCCTTTGGCGACCCATTCATGGATATAAAGCGCTACTACCCGTTCGCTACTGCGCTTTGGTGACCCATTCATGGGTATAAAACGCTACTACCTGTTCGCTAGTGCCCTTTGGAGGCCCATTCATGGTTATAAAACGCTACTACCCATTCGCTACTGCCGTTTGGCTACCCATTCATGGATATAAAGCGCCACTATCCGTTCGCTAGTGCCCTTTGGCGACCCATTCATGGGTATAAAGTTCTACTACCCATTCGCTAGTGCCCTTTGGCGACCCATTCATGGGTATAAATTGCTACTACCTGTTCGCTAATGCCCTTTGGCGGCCCATTCATGGGCATAAAGCTAAACTACCCATTCGCTAGTGCCCTTTAGCGACCCATTCATGGGTATAAATTGCTACTACCTGTTCGCTAATGCGCGTTGGCGACCCATTCATGGATATAAAGCGCTACTATCCGTTCGCCACTGCCCTTTGGTGACCCATTCATGGGTATAAACCGCTACTACCCGTTCGCTATGGCCAGTTGGCGACCCATTCATGGGTATAAAGCGCTACTACTGGTTCGCTACTGCCCTTTGTCGACCCATTCATGGTTATAAAATGCCACTACCTGTTTCCTACTGCGCTTTGGCGACCCATTTATGGGTATAAAGCGCTACTACCTGTTCGCTACTACGCTTTGGCGACCCATTCATGGTTATAAAATGCTACTACACGTTCGCTACTGCGCTTTGGCGACCCATTCATGGGTATAAATCGCTACTACCCGTTCGCTAATGCCCTTTGGCGACCCATTCATGGGTATAAAGCGCTACTACCAGTTCGCTACTGCCCTTTGGTGACTCATGGTTATAAAATGCTACTACCCGTTTGCTACTGCGCTTTGGCGACCCATTCATGTGTATAAAGCGCTACTATCTGTTCGCTACTGCGCTTTGGCGACCTATTCATGGGTATAAAGCGCTACTACCGGTTCGCTACTGCCCTTTGGCGACCCATTCATGGTTATAAAATGCTACTACCCGTTTGCTACTGCGCTTTGGCGACCCATTCATGGGTATAAAGCACTACTACCCATTCGCTCCTGTGCTTTGGCGACCCATTCATGGATATAAAGCACTACTACCTGTTCGCTACTGCCCTTTGGCGACCCATTCATGGGTATAAACCGCAACTACCCGTTCGCTAGTGCCCTTTGGCGACCCATTCATGGGTATAAATTGCTACTACCTGTTCGCTAATGCGCGTTGGCGACCCATTCATGGATATAAAGCACTACTACCCGTTTCCTACTGCGCTTTGGGGACCCATTCATGTGTATAAATCGCTACTACCCGTTCGCTAATGCGCGTTGGCGACCCATTCATGGGTATAAAGCGCTACTAGCTACTGTGCTTTGGTCACTAGTTGAAGGGTACATAGAACTGCCGAAATGCAGTTACTATTCCCAAGGGAGTGAATGTAAGAAGCCCCTCGTCCCCGCTCGGTTCCCTCCTCACGTCTCCGTGGTGCCGGCTCTTGCACGAGGGGTGGTGGGGCTCTCTCTGGGGTCAGTGGAGACCTCGCAGGCAGGGTGTCTTGGCCGTGATAAAACTCTACTCAACGAGAGCTTAGCGAAAGCCATCGGCCCCATGGATGCGGCGTTCCCACTGCTTGCCCCCCCCCCCCCCCCCCAGCCCCCAGAATATCTCAGGCTCGCCTCGCGCAAATAACGGAAGTGAACATTGAATTGCTTTATTCAGAAACAAGTTTTAGAAGATGCAATAAAATAGGATGGCACTGGACCTTATCTTTGCAGCGACCCTTGAGCGGACCCCGTGCCCCCTCGGGGTGAAAGGTCACTGTGCGGAGGTTCGTTGATATTCAAGAGGTCATTGTACGGCCTGTCTTCGCGTCAGAGTGCTCAAACGTGGCTGTTCGTGCACCACAAAAAGAACACACAAGCAAGAATACATCTTTAAAAAGAAACTGGAAATCATATTGACATTACCCGGCACACCGTGAAAATGCCCCCAAAATAGGCATCAACATAGAGGCAATCGTGGCATTAGAGGACAATGGAACCCAGGCAGCTCCGGGACCTGCTCAGCCA